>NC_053027.1:530968735-531258885 GCF_003073215.2 Triticum urartu | reverse complement strand
GTAATGCATGTGAGTTTGCTAAACACACAAGGACATCTTATGTGAGTAAGGGTCTTAGGAGTATTTCCCCTTTTATGCTTGTTCACTCAGATGTGTGGACATGTCCTGTTATCTCTCTAAGTGGAATGAAGTACTTTGTTACATTCATTGATTGCTATACTCGTATGACATGGGTGTATCTTATGAAGCATAAGGATGAGGTTTTTAAATGCTTTCAGTATTTCTATGCTTATGTGAAAAATCAGTTCAATACACAGATACAGATGATCAGGACAGATAATGGGACAGAGTATGTGAATAAGGAGTTTGTCACATTCCTATCAAGTCAAGGTATATTGCACCAAACATCTTGTCCGGGTACACCACCTCAAAACGGAGTAGCTGAGAGGAAGAATCGCCATATTTTGGAGGTTGCTCGGTCACTAATGTATACAATGAACGTGCCAAAATTCTTGTGGAGTGAGGCTGTAATGACAGCTACATTCCTCATCAACCGGATGCTGTCAAGGGTGATTGGAATGAAGTCGCCATGTGAGATGTTACTAGGTGAGAACAAATTCTTAGTTCCTCCTAAGGTATTTGGATGCACCTGCTTTGTCCGGGATCATAGACCCTCAGTGGGAAAATTAGATCCACGAGCAGTAAAGTGCATCTTCATAGGTTACCCATCTGGTTAGAAGGGATACAAGTGTTGGAGTCCCAGCGAGCGGAGAACATTTGTGAGCATGGATGTGACATTCAGGGAGTCTGAACCGTTTTATGGAGAAAAAACGGATCTCAGCTCGTTATTTGACTTCGACTCTCCTAGCATGAGTGGTGCTAGTCGAGAGGGCGGGAGTGAACCACCAAGGACAAAGGAAGATGAACCACCGAGAGTTGTGGTTAGTTCAATTCCATGTCATGCAAGGGAAGAGAGATGGAGAAAGCCAAATGAGGAAGAAAATCTAAGGGTGTATACCAGGAGGCAACCTATGACTGAAGAGAAATGGAGAAAGCCAAATGAGGAAGAAAATTTAAGGGTCTATACCAGGAGGCAACTACAAGATGAGCAGCAACAACAACAATCTCCAATAGCAAGTGACACACATGTGCAGGGGGAGCAACAGGCTCCAACAAGTGTTGAAATTGTTGAATTGTCTGATGGTGAGACATGTGCCACTCCAACTCCATCTAATGTAAACGATTCAATGAACTTGCCTATTGCCTGGAGGAAAGGAACCCGAGTTGGAGCTGGAAAACCTCCAGAGAGGTATGGTTTTGAGCATGACATAGCTAATTACGTATCATATACATCTCTGTCTCCGAGATACAAAGCATTCATTGCATCATTGCAATCTGTGGTGACTCCAAGAGATTGGAAAATGGCAAAGCAGGATCCAAAGTGGTACGAGGCAATGTTGGAGGAAATGAGAGCACTTGAAAAGAACAAGACATGGGATATTGTACCTCTTCCAGTAGGAAAACGACCGGTTAGCTGTAAATGGGTGTATACTGTGAAGCAGACTCCTGAAGGAAGGGTAGAAAGATACAAGGCAAGGTTAGTGGCTAGGGGCTATAGTCAGACATACGGGATTGATTATGATGAGACTTTTGCACCTGTCGCAAAGATGGGCACAGTGAGAACCTTAATTTCTTGTGCCACTAACTTTGGTTGGGCTTTGCATCAGTTAGATGTAAAGAATGCATTCCTGCATGGTGATTTACATGAGGAAGTTTACATGGAGATTCCACCTGGTTTCTCAAAGCCCGAGACATCAAGAAAGGTATGCAAGTTAAGGAAGTCTTTGTATGGCCTCAAACAGTCTCCACGAGTATGGTTTGATAGATTCAGACGTGCTGTGTGCAATATGGGATATAAACAGTGCAATGGGGATCATACAGTATTCTACCAGCACTCAAATTGTCAGATTACAATCCTTGCGGTGTATGTGGATGATATTATAATCATCGGAGATGATGATGTGGAAATATCACGACTGAAGAAGAGCCTGAGCAAGGAGTTTGAGGTAAAGGATTTAGGCCAACTGAAGTACTTTCTTGGTATAGAAATTGCTAGATCCCCTAAAGGAATTGTTCTGTCACAACGGAAGTATGCTCTCGACTTGCTTAGTGATACAGGCATGCTTGGGTGTAGGCCTGCTTCAACACCTATTGACCAGAATCATAAGTTATGTGCTGAATCTGGGGAACCAGTGGATAAGGAGAAGTACCAGAGACTTGTTGGAAGGCTCATCTACCTATGTCATACACGACCCGATATCTCATATGCAGTGAGTGTGGTGAGCAGATACATGCATGATCCTAGGAGTGGACACTTAGAGGCTTTCTATCGAATCCTCCGATATCTGAAGGGTAATCCAGGAAGGGGGCTATGGTTTAAGAAGAATGGGCATCTTAATATAGATGGATACTGTGATGCAGACTGGGAAAGTTGTTTGGGTGACAGAAGATCAACTTCTGGTTATTGTGTGTTTGTTGGGGGAAACTTGGTGTCATGGCGAAGTAAGAAGCAGCCAGTGGTGTCCAAATCAACAGCTGAAGCTGAATATAGAGCTATTTCACAAGGCTTGAGTGAGATGTTATGGGTAAGAAATCTTCTCTCTGAGTTAAAGGTAATAAGGAAGGATCCCCTAAGGTTATGGTGTGATAATAAATCAGCTATCAGCATTGCTAATAATCCAGTTCAGCATGACAGAACCAAGCATGTCGAGATAGACCGCTTCTTCATCAAAGAGAAGTTAGATGATGGCATAATCAGGATAAGTTATGTGAGCTCTAGAGAACAAGTGGCTGATTGTTTAACTAAGGGTTTAAGTGTCAAGGAGTGTAATTCTGCGTGTAACAAGATGGGAATGATAGATATCTATCACCCATCTTGAGGGGGAGTGTTGGGCTGTATATGTGTGAATCTGGCCCACATGATCCATGTAAACCAGTATATGTATTGTACAGACTAGAGAGGAAAAGAGTTATCTAGAAATTTCCCAAACCCACCACACTTCAGTAATCGTCTTCTCTTCGAATCAATCAGTCAACCTGTAATTTCTTTATTATTATTCTTATGTATATGATCCTAAAAGTTAATCAGTCAATTATAGTTGCACGTTTCATTGAAATTATTCGTTCGAATGCTATGTGATTATAGGCGGAACAGCTTCACATGAAAGAGCTGGAGCTGACGTCCCAGATCAAGTCTGCCGAGCCGACGGTCACAGAGGCGGACGTCCAGCGCATCGTCTCCTCATGGACAGGCGTCCCCGTGGAGAAGGTCTCAGCGGACGAGTCGGCCTGGCTGACTAAGATGGAGGAGACCCTGCACCGGCGCGTCATCGGCCAGGACGAGGCCGTCAAGGCCGTGAGCCGCGCCTTCCGCCGCTCGCGTGCCGGCCTTGGGGACCCCAGCCGGCCGATCGCCAGCTTCGTATTCGCCGGTCCGACGGGCGTCGGCAAGACGAAGCTCGTCAAGGAGCTCGCGGCCTGCTACTACGGCTCGGAGGAGGCCATGGTCCGGCTCGACATGAGCGAGTTCAGCGAGCAGCACGCGGTCGCGAAGCTGGTCGGAGCGTCCCCAGGCTATGTCGGGTACGAGGAGGGCGGACAGCTGACCGAGGCGGTGCGCCGGAGGCCGTACACGGTGGTGCTGTTTGATGAGATAGAGAAGGCGCACAAGGACGTGTACAACTTATTGCTGCAGGTGTTGGAGGACGGCAGGCTGACGGATGGCAAGGGGAGGACGGTGGACTTCAGGAACACGATCATCGTCATGACGTCCAATGTCGGCAGCAGCCTCTTGGACGGCGACGAGCAGATCACGAGCTTGATGGTCCAGAAGGACATGAAGGAGAAGCATGGCTTCCCGCTCGAGTTCCTGAACCGGCTGGACGAGGTGATCGTCTTCCGGCAGCTCACCAAGCCCGAAATGAAGGAAATTGCCTCCATCATGCTGGAGGAGATCGTCCGCCGGATGAGGGAGAAGGGGATCGAGCTGCGGATAACTGAGAGATTCAAGGAGCTCGTTGTCGAGGAAGGCTACGACCGCAGAAATGGCGCGCGGCCGCTAGGGAGGGCCATCGGCAGGCTGTTGCAGGATAAGCTCGTGGACATGATGCTCGCTGGGGAGGCCAAAGAAGGGGATTCGTTGACTGTAGATACTGACCCGGAAGGGAACGTGGTCGTCCACACCCGACGGGCTGGCTGAGCTTTATTTTTGCGTGGACGTCTGATTTTCATTTGGTCCCCATTTTTTTGAAGGAACACAATGCTTCCATTACATAACAGGCTTGGACAAATCGCCAGCAACAATATCTTTTATAAAGGGCCACTCATCATATATAGGCGCCGGATCAAATTTGGGCCGGTCGCACCACAGTGATATAATTAGTGCTCCCACTGACCGGTTTACTAGCTGGCCCACGCCCCTCGTCATCTTCGTCTTCCACCACCGTGAGATCCGAAAATCGTCCCTCTCTAAGAATCGTTTCTCGCAGCAGGTCACACCTCACCCCCCGCCAGATCGCAGTTGATCGCCCCCGCCTTGTCGCCGGTCGTCGCCCGGCTCCAACAGGACGCCACCACCCCACGTAGCAAAAATAAAGCAAAGACGACCGGCACCTTGTCACGTTGCAGCACCTAGCCCCGTCGTCGCCATAGCACGTCCGTCGCAGAACCACCCTGTTGCTGGCCGCAGTTTTCTTCATCGTCCGCTCGTACCATCGGTGTTCCTTCGGTTGAAATTTTTTTCACATGTGGAAGTTCTTTCGTCATTGCTGCTTGAATCTTTTCCTTCCGCTGGTTGAAGCTTTTCCACCGCCGCTTGAAACTTTTTTCACCATTGAAGCTTTTTTCCTGTGGTGGAAGATTTTTCCTCATGCCGCTCTGAAGATTTTCCCCTAGGCAGATGGCGCTTTTCCACAGCTGGTTGAAGCTTTTTCCACAAACGGTTCAAGCATTTTCTCCCGGGTGGAAGCTTTTTTCCCATGCCGGCTTGAGGCTTTTCTAGAGCCGACACTTGACTAATTCCTGCAAAAGAAATGCCGCTTGTTGCAAATGTATGTGCTGGTTGTAGCATTATTCCACCCTGGTTGCAGCTTCTGCCGCGCCGACATTCGTAGCGGACAGTCGACTGGTTCTAGCAAAAAACGTTTGTAGCGGACAATCGACAAGGTAGTATCCACAGTCTCACATGCTCCAACTGAGCTTTTCTCCACACCTCTTTTACCTTCTTACATTTAATGAAATAATGACCGCCATCCTCATCCAAATGAAAGCAAATTGGAGGCGATTTTGTTTCCATATCGTTTGTGATTCATGCATCGCATATAATTTGATCGAATGGTCTTCAATACACGTGTCGTCTTAGGACACCGCTTCACCAGTGCATTATCCCTTGTAAAGGACATGAAACTATCAGTATTCAATATGCCGTTATACTTACCATTTATGTCCAGCCGTCGTAGCTCTCGTATATTAGGTGATACCAGCCCTTGGATGCTCCCATGAGACTATTTTAAAAAAATTAAATTTATTTTTAAAAAATCAAAAAAAAATCATGAATGTTCACAACACATGTGTGTACAAACGCTAAAGAATTTAGATCCAAATTCGATATACACAATGAGAGAAAAAGACAAATTCAGCATAAATAGTGTCAATAAAGACAAAAACATGAATAGCGTAACAAAAGGTACACTATTCACATCAGATTTGTCTTTTTTGTTTCTCAATGTGTATATGAAATCGAATTTGGATCTGAATTATGTTGTGAACATCCATGAGTTTTTTTAATTTTGTGAAACATTTAAATTTAAATTTTTTGAATTAGTATCACGGGGGCATCTAAGTGTTAGTAGCACCTGATATTTTCCCGCGTGGCGTATTGTATATAAGCCTGCCAAGAGTGTTGGGTTGGGGGTTTGAAATATTTATAATCACACTTTACTCAAGAGAATAACACCACAGACTGGAAGTAAGGTATTGCCTCCGCCGCAGAGAGCATTAACTTGTATACATTCTTGTGTACTTCCATTTGCACATGGGTAGTTGTACGCTTCATACACACCCCTACTCTATTGTTAGGGTAATATCCACAACAACGATCTTATCCTCACCTAATGCCACATGTCTACACATCTTTCTCATTCTCGAGGAAAGTCGCTCCCCTCAAAAGTCTCTCTCTGTCACTTGCGTCCTCGCCACACGCCAGTCCCCTCAAGCGAGCTCCCTCCACTCCAAACTAGGGCTTAGAGCATCTATAGCCGTGTATGACAAATATGACCTGTCAAATGCCCATGGACGCGCCCGAGTGACCGGACACGCCTCAAATTAGCCAGGGCCGGTGACGAGATTTCGAGGGCCCGGGGCAAGATAACATAATGGGGCCCTAAAACAACATAAACATTTGAGTATTTTCTTTTCATATTTCAACTGCAAATTTATACCCAGTACACTATAACTTCTGTTGCATTGTCATCTCAACTATAAAACACAAGGGTCATAATTATTCATAGTAAAAGTTGTCAATCTTGCCAATTGGCACCTTTTATTTTGTATTATTAGTTCATCCTATAATTTTTTGCTAGATTGTTCTTCAACAGTATCTTAAGCTAATTCGTTTGAATTCCCAGTAGTAGAACTACTTATGCCTGTTTATAAAAAAATTCAATACAGTAGCTACTTTCGGGAACTCAATTAACACAATGCATGTTTTTTGTCCTTACCAGATACATAGTAGCAATCTTGCTAATTAGCACACAAATGTATGAAGCGAAAAACTAAAAGACTGCTAATCAAATGAAAAAAGCTAGAACAAGGTACCTGGATGGCTAGAAAATCAGAAACTGCAAGATTTAGCTTCTGCTTATAAATCATGAACAAACATCTGAGTTCCTCTTTTCTAATCCCAACAAATCAATAAATCGGACTGTGAGAAAGAGATACGTAAGAGGGAATAAAGAATGATCTTCACGAACAAATGAATGATCTAACAAGAATATAAAAAGAGGAGATTTGCCTGAAGAAGAGGTTAATGGAATCTGGAAAATCGCAATACCTTCTTCCCCTAATCGCACCCAGTAGCAAAAAATCACAATTAGATGACGCCGGCGGGGCAATGACTGATTTGTTGCCTATTGGGGAAGAGAAGGAATAAAAGCCGAGAAGACTACGGTTGCGTCAAGCCGGGAAGTAATCAATATTTTGCATACTTTACCACTAATTCGTCGCAGAAAATCAATATTTTCTATACGATCCCCACAAAGGAGGGGTATTAATCGATCTAACATCTTTTTCTTGTTATATGAGAATCTATCGATTGGTTATATGGGCTACGCACGTTTGGGGAACCAGGCCATCGGGGGCCCCTTCGTCCTGAGGGCCCGGGGCAGCCGCCGCCTCTACCTCCCTCAGGGCCGGTCTTGAAATTAGCACAACTGCATCTAGACATCTCATACTAGATTTTTAAATTCATACAGATGCATGCAAAAGAAAAAAAAACTACATACTATGTAGATCACCTAACTACTCCTCGTCGGAAATGTCGACTATCTCCGTGTCCGACGCCGGGTACATGGGCGGCAGCTGCAGCTCCGCCGCTCCGGCCTCCTCCTCCTCTATCTCCGCGTTGAATTTGGCGAAGAACACGTCGGACGCCGCGTGCTCCTGCCGAAGGAACTGCCGGTTGGCCTCCACATAGGCCTCATCCTGGATGGATTCCAGGATGGTCTGCTACCCCGCCATCTCCGCGGCTCGGGCGACGGCGAACTCTGCCTCCGCCTCCGCCACGTTGTACCCCGGAGCAGGCTGCTCCGCCTCATCCCCATACGGATCCGCCACCTTCATCGGCTACTTTAGCTGCTCTCCCTCCTCCCCCTCCTCCTCCTCCGGCTCCGGGGAGTCCGGAGGCAGCCCGGCAGCGATGCGGGTGTCGCGCCTTGCCTCGATCTCCTCCGTGATCTGCCTCCGGCGCTCCGGCATGAGCATAGCGTACGTGGTGATCTACGTGCCGTCCGGGTGTTTGAGGCCAGTTTGGGGCACCCGGTTGGGTCAGATTTTCGTGACCGGACGGGCCGTTCGGGTGTTTGAGGCCGGTTTGTGGCGCCCGTCCGTAGATGCTCTTAGGGAGGGGGGAGGGGAAGGGGTTGCAAGCTCACTGTGCGGCGCTGCAAGGGGGCGCTTGTGTTGTTATTGCGATAACACGGGGTGATGCGAGGACAACGTTTAGCTATTGGTGAGGGATGGCGAGTTGTTGCAGGCTGGTCATGGTGGTGCTTTGACGATCGATGGCAGTGTTGCGATCGTTGTCGGCTGATGCTGTGGTGTCGCCTTGTGTCCGGAAGGTTGTGCTATGGAGATGATGATTATCGACGTGTTGGGTGCTAGAACCGGCAACCACCGTTGCTGGAGACGAAAACTACCGGCGCTGCAACTGACAACATTGAGACGATGCCCACTCGATGTTGGGTGCTGCAACCGCCTGCGAGGGGGGGCGACCCAAACGACCAACTTGTCTGGTGTAGGTGACAACACGATGCTTTGATGAGGGCACCGTTGGGTGCTGCCCGGTGGTGTTGCTGTGAAGACGGTACTGCTTGGTCTCTGCGTGCTCCGGTGGGTGCAACGGTCACATAGATATAAGCAGTCAAACAATCGGAGCCTCTATGATTGAAAACATGAGCGCGTTTCAAAGTTGAAATACAAGGTGCCAGCATGAAATTGCAATTTTGGTAAGACGAGACCACTAGAGGGAGAGAGAGAGGGCATCTGGGAGGGAAGAGAAAGACGTGGTCGCCGAGGAACTGATATGCACGGATCACGACCATCCAAACCTTGCATGCTGCTGCCGGGGAAAAAGTGTACGTGCCCTGTGCACCTGCGCGAACGGCGCGGCCAGAGAGAGATATCTATATATATATATATATATATATAGAGAGAGAGAGAGAGAGAGAGGAGAGAGAGAGGCCGCGTGCGACGTACGATTTGGCGCCGGTAGTGCGCGGGAGGGAGGGAGGAAGATCTTTCTTTTGGCGGGGAAGTGTGTAGATCTACGCGCGAGCGAGTCGCCCGATCGTTCTAGATGGATCAGGTCGTGTTCAATAACGGTGAAATGTGGCCGGCACGCACGCATACCAGCTAGCAGCGGCCGATGGATCATGGTGCCTGCACCTACCTACCTACGTACGCACGTAAATCGCCCGAATCGTTGGCCTCCTGGGCAATTGTCTTCTCAGCCAAGAAATCACACAGCAAAGTAGGGAGCCAGCAGGAGTCGCCGGATGGGATCGGTCCCACCAACTGCAGACACCACCCACCCTGCCGCTGCCGGGGTCAGCCATGGCCTTGCATGCATGGCCCGTGCAGTTTTGTCCTCTCCTAACTCCTGGTCTCCTCTCTGCCAACGGGCACGCATCCGTCTTCCTTCCTTCCTTCCTTCCTTTCTGCCCATAGCCCTGCCATCTTTTCTCTCTTCTTTTCCATCCTCGGGATTCGGGAACACAAAGTCGACACAGAAGCATGTGGGCAGGGCAGAATCGCAACGCATCTCTGGTTCCAGCGATCTGCATGTCGGATGCAATCCGGAAAGTATCCATTTTTTTTTTTTTTGCTTTCGTTCGATTTCGTTAGCGGTGTGGGTGGAGGCCGCTCCCTCTCGATCTTTTGCACACGACAAATTTGAATTCAAATACAGAGTGAAACTGCAGACATAACTATACTGCCCCCACTCGCCAGAGAGGACGAGAGCACCGCGCCGAAGCGAGCCTCTCGTAGCTTTTTTCCTTGCTGCTGCCCCTCTCCTTGCTGACCTACCCGGCCATAAAAGGGAGCACCTACACTAAGCCAGGAGCTTCACTCTCATCACCGTCTCGTGTTCGGCATGGCCCCAATCATCTCCCTTCCTGGCAGCGGGCTGGCCATGCGCGGCATGGGGGACTCTGGGAGTGCCGCCGGCGCGCTCTCCATGCGCGGCATCTCGACCTCCCGGGGTGGCGGCGGCCAGCTCTCCATGCGCGGCATGGGGCCCTTGTTAGCCTAATCCTGCCCTGTTGTTTTTCAATCAGTTTCGTCAGGTTCAGAGAATAACGCTGCAGTGGCAGCCGTAGCTAGGTTCAGTTATCTTTCAGTTAATTTTGAATTCGCTTGATTAGTTAGCTTAGGCCGCAAGATGCGTTCTGTGCGATCTGTGGCGACATAGTAGGAGTGGCAGGAGTGCACTCGAGGTCGTGGGATGGCACGATCTGGTAACCTGAGCGAGTCTCGCTGTACGTTTGTTTCGTTCTCTGAATAAAAGGAGCAGAAACCAGAAAAGCTGCAATAGTCCGCAGCGCAAATCTCTCTCGCCTCTTGAGTTCTCTCTCGGCTTCGTTCTGAATCCACAACAACAACAATTGGCATCAGAGCCTTCTGAGATCCATGGCTGGAGGGCGTGGGACGCGGCATGGCGCTGGTGGCGTCGCTCCGCAGGGCGGCGCTGGGAGCGAGCAGCAAGGCGACGGCAATGGCGTCCAGCAGGAACCTAGCGGCAACGAGTCGCAGGGCACCAGCGGCGCTGGTGACGGTGCGCAACGCCTCGGCTCCAGGTCACCGGCGCGCCATCGCAGGTTGTCGCGCTCTCCTCCGCCGCGTCGTGGGCGGCACGGCGAGCTGGTGGTGCGCGAGCGAGTGGTGAGGGAGAGCAGCGGCTCTGTCCAATATCCGACACTCACTCGCACCAACTACGTCGACTGGGCTATGGTGATGCGCGTGCAACTGCAGGCACAGGGCCCGTGGGAGGCCGTGGAGTACGGCGACGGCGACCGCGATGATCGCGCCGCGCTGGCCGCGCTGCTCCGCGCGGTGCCTCCGGAGATGATCCGCGCCCTCGTCGGCAAGGGCTCGGCTAAGGAGGCGTGGGACACCTTGCGCACGATGCGCATGGGTAGCGAACGCGTGCGGGAGGCCAGGGCGCAGACCCGCCGACGCGAGTTCGAGGAGATACGCTTCCGTGATGGTGAGTCCATAGAGGATTTTTCTCTTCGTCTTACAGCGATCGTCAACGAGCTGGAGCTCCTGAACGACCCGGTGACCGAGTACCGCGCCGTGCTCAAGTTCCTCCGCGCGGTGCCTCGCAAATTTCGGCAGATGGCATTAGCCATTGAGTCCTTCGTCGACCTGCGCACGCTGTCGATCGAAGAGCTCTGTGGGCGTCTGCGGTCCGTGGAGGAGAGCTACGCTCTGGACGACGTCGACCGGGGCGTCGGCGAACTCCTCCTCACGGAGAGGGAGTGGATCGCTCGGAGTCACCATCAAGGCCAAGGCTCCTCCTCCTCCTCCGGCGCGAAGGAGGGGAAGGGGCAGTCCGGTCCGCGACTGCAAGGCGGCGAGCGGGGCAGTGGACGCGACGGCGGCAAGAAGCCCGCCGGCGGAAAGCGGAAGGGCAAGTGCCGTTACTGCAATATTCCTGGCCACTGGGCCAGGGAGTGCAGGAAGGCGGAACGCGATCGCCAGAACCAGGGCGAGGCGGCGAACCTGGCCGAGGCGGATGTGGAGCCTCCCGCGCTCCTGCTGGCCACCGTCGAAGAGGGCAAACTCCCGATCCAGGCCTCGGGCACGGCGGGCAAGGTGCAGGCGGCACCAGTTCGCGCCCAGGCAGTCTACCTCAACGAGGAACGCGTGGTTCCGGTCACCACTGGAGCGCGCGGCGCCTGGTACCTGGGCACCAGGGCCAACAGCCATATGACCGGGGCGCGCGACGCGTTCACCAGCCTCGACGACACCGTGCATGGCTCCGTGCGCTTCAGGGACGGCTCCCTCGTCACGATCAGTGGCAAGGGGAGCGTCATGTTCCGGTGCGCGAACGGCAACCAGCGCGTGCTCGCGGACGTGTACTACATCCCCAAGCTGCGGGCCAACATCATCTCTCTCGGGCAGCTCGACGAGAAGGGTTGCAGGTCCGTGATCGAGGACGGACATCTCTGCGTGTACGACCAGCAGCGGTAGCTGCTCGTCCGTGTCAAACGCATGGCGAACCGGCTGTACGTGCTGCGGCTGGACCTGGCCATGCCTGTCTGCTTGGTGGCCAAGCTGGATGAGCCAGCGTGGCTGTGGCACGCACGGCTCGGGCATCTTCACTTCCGGGCGGTGAAAGCCATGTCCACGAGGGGCATGGTGCGTGGGATGCCGCAGGTCGATCACGTCGACGAGATCTGCGACGGTTGCACGCTCGGGAAGCAGCATCGCCTGGTGTTCCCGCGCGCGAGTCCACACCGTTCAGAGCGTGCACTGGATCTCGTGCACACCGACCTCTGCGGCCCGATCAAACCAACTACAGCAGGCGGTAACCAGTATTTCCTATTAGTAGTTGATGATTATAGCAGATATATGTGGCTCGAGGTCCTCAGGTCCAAGGACGAGGCGTTTTCCCGCTTCAAGAAGACCCAGGCAATCGCGGAGGCGAAGCAGAGCTGTCGCCTGCGCGCGTTCCGCTCTGACAGAGGGGGCGAGTTCAATTCTGGTGAGTTCAAGGCCCATTGTGAGACGAACGGCATCGCGCACCACACCACCGCGCCCTACTCGCCGCAGTAGAACGGCGTCGTCGAGCGCCGCTACCACACGGTGGTTGAGATGGCCCGGTGCATGCTGAAAGGCATGGGCATGCCGGCCACGTTCTGGGGCGAGGCGGTAAAGTGCGCCGTCTACATCCTCAACAGAGCTCCGACCAGAAGCGCCTGGAACAAGAGAAGCCCCACTGTTGAACACCTGCGCACATTCGGCTGTGTGGCTCACATGAAGAAGACAGGACCCGGAGTGACAAAACTCTCGGATCGCTCCGTGCTCACCGTGTTCATCGGGTATGAGGAGGGTGCGAAGGCCTATCGAGTGTACGACCCGGCGGCAAAGCGAGTGCATGTCACTCGCGACCTGGTGTTCGAGGAACGGCGCGCGTGGAAATGGGCGGGCGACACCGGCTCTGCAAGCGGCGGCGAACCGCTGTCGCCATCCTTCTCTATGACGTACAGCACCGAGACCGGAGAGCACCTGGTCGACGCCGGTGACACGGGCGGGCACTCGGGATCGCCTGACGACGTCAGACATTCATCGCCGGTGGTCGCCACGCCAACGAACGCTACACCCTTGCCGGCAGGGGACCGGCGCACTCCTCCCACACACGACAGCGCCCTGGACGCTGCAGTGGACGCTGACGCGGTCCAGAGATACAGGCGCCTGGCGAGTGTGTACGACGCCACCAAGCCCGTGCCCACTCCACCAGAGGCGCCCGATCCGGCGTTCGACGACGACAAGCTTGAGACTCTGTGCCTCGCCACGGCGGACGAGCCGGTGTGCGTCGAGGAGGCGCTGTCCTCCCCCGAGTGGAGGGCAGCAATGGAGGAGGAGATGAAGGCCATCGCCGACAACAACACGTGGACGCCCGCAGCGCTGCCCACCGGGTCGCGAGCGATCGGGCTGAAGTGGGTCTTCAAGTTGAAAAAGGACGCCGACGGGAACGTGGTGAAGCACAAGGCCAGACTCGTCGTCAAGGGGTACGCCCAGCGCCAGGGGGTGGACTTTGACGAGGTATTTGCACCAGTGGCGCGGATGGAGACGGTGCGCGTGCTGATCGCGCTCGCCGCGCATGCCGGCTGGCCTGTTCACCACATGGACGTCAAGTCGACCTTCCTGAACGGCGATCTCGCTGAGGAGGTCTTCGTCCACCAACCAGAAGGGTTCATCAACGACGACAACCCGCACGGCGTCCTCAGGCTCAGCAAGGCGTTGTATGGGCTGCGATAGGCACCACAGGCATGGTATGCAAAGCTCGACGCATCACTCTGTGAGCTTGGTTTTGTGCGCAGTCCCCTGGAGCATGCCGTGTACAGGCGCGGTAGCGAGACCTCATTCTTGCTGGTTGGGGTCTACGTTGATGATCTGATCATTACGGGGACAGACGGCATCGACATCGCTGCGTTCAAGGCCGAGATGCAGCACTTGTTCAAGATGAGCGACCTCGGGTTGTTATCTTACTATCTCGGGATTGAGGTGAAGCAGGAGCACGGCAGGATCACTTTCTGCCAGCGTGGGTACGCCGAGAAGGTGCTTGAGCGTGCCGGCATGGCCGGGTGCAACCCGAGCCAAACTCCCATGGAGGTGAGGCTCAAGCTCTGCAAGGAGGACGGTTCGCCACCGGCGGACGCAACTGAATATCGCAGCATCATAGGATGCCTGCGCTACCTCGTCAACACACGCCCCGACATCGCTCTGGCCGTCGGAGTGACAAGCCAGTACATGGAGGCGCCCAGCACACGCCATTGGACCGCGGTGAAGCAGATCCTCAGGTACATCCGCGGCATTTTGCACTATGGGTGCAGCTACACGAAGGGCTCCGGAGCTCCGTCACTCGTCGGCTTCAGCGACAGTGATCACGGTGGCGATGTGGATGATCGCAAGAGCACATCAGGCGTGGTGTTCTTCCTCGGTGGCAGCGCAGTCACCTGGACCTCGCAGAAGCAGAAGGTGGTGGCAACTTCGTCCTGCGAGGCAGAGTACGTGGCCACGGCGGCGGCGACGTGCCAAGGGGTGTGGCTGAGTCGCCTCCTGGCTGATCTGACGGGGCGGTCGGTGGAAAAGTTTCAACTCTACATCGACAACAAATCCGCGATTGCCCTGAGCAAGAACCCGGTGCATCACGACCGGAGCAAACACATCGACATCAAGTATCATTTTATCCGTCAGTGTTTGGAAGAGAACAAGCTCGACGTTGATCACGTCGGCACTGACGAGCAGCTCGCAGATATCCTCACCAAGGCGCTGGGGAAGATCAAGTTCGTGGAGATGCGGGCGAAGATTGATGTGGCAGGCTTAAGGTGGTGAATTGTTAGCCTAATCCTGCCATGTTGTTTTTCTGTCAGTTTCGTCAGGTTCAGAGAATAACGCTGCAGTGGCAGCCGTAGCTAGGTTCAGTTATCTTTCAGTTAACTTTGGATTCGCTTGATTAGTTAGCTTAGGCCGCAAAATGCGTTCTGTGCGATCTGTGGCGACATAATAGGAGTGGCAGGAGTGCACTGGAGGTCGTGGGATGACACGATCTGGTAGCCTGAGCGAGTCTCGCTGCACGTTTGTTTCGTTCTCTGAATAAAAGGAGCAAAAATCAGAAAAGCTGCAACAGTTCGCAGCGCAAATCTCTCTTGCCTCTTGAGTTCTCTCTCGGCTTCGTCCTGAATCCACAACAACAACAGCCCTCGCGGGGCGGCAGCGGCGGCGGGCTCGCCATGCACGGCATGGGGTCCGCCAAGGGCGGCGGCGGGTTCGGCGTGTGCGGCATCGGGAGCTCCGGGGGGCACGGCGTCGGTGGGTTCGGGCACGCCATGCGCGGCATGGGAGGCGGGCCGGCTCTGACGGGCCAGATCCTCGGCGCGGCCACTGGCTGGCGCAACCGCGACCGCGACATCGCCTGCCAAGCGGCGGACACCAGCGACGCGCAAACTGGGCCATTGGGCGAAGACGGCGGTGATTATCCTCACAACAGGCCCGACGAGTGGGTAAGAAACCCTTTCCTCTCGCGAGCGTGCTTTCCTCTTCCTTGCGCATATTTATCTAGGATACGATCTGCTCGAGTACACGTTCGGCTAGCACTTGTTTCCATGCGCGCACGAATTGCTTCTCGCTCTCCCGTAGCTGCGACGGGCTTCAGCGACGGCGTACGGCGCCGGAGCTGGCCGCCCTCTCCACAGCCCACACCTGCGACGGCTGCGGCGGTGCTGGTGTGGGCTCTGTCACCGGCGCTGGCACTGCCCGTGCCTCCGTGTCCGACAGGCGCCGGATCTTGGCCGACCCGTCGAGGCTTCCGACGGCTCCGGATCCATGGCGCCACACTTCACGGGTCCTCTTTGTCCGTCTAGCACGGCGAGACCGACGTGCTCTGCCCCTTCGCGACGCCAAACTAAGAGGGTCCGGTCTGTCGAGCCGCATCGCGCGTTTGTGTCCCCGGCGGCGTGTACGTAGCTGGTGGGTCTGACGGTGCTCGTCGGGTAGTCCTTGAGCTTCGGGCCTTCGGGGCACGGCAGGGTTGTCCACGTCAGCGCGCCACACCACACCCGCACCTTGCCGTCCTGGTGGCCGGTGAAGATGCGCCCGTCGTCTGCGAGGACGATGGGCGCCGGCGGCCTTTACGAGACCGCTGGCGGCCCTGAACCCCGCGAGCTCGCTCTGGTCCTGCCACACGCGCATGTTCCCTGGACGTCCCCGGTCGCCGCCAGCTAGTTGAGCTGCCCGTCCTCCTTGACCAGCGATGCGATGAGGATCGTCGCGCTCGATCGGGTCGATGGACAACGACACACCCAGCGCCGAGTCGTGCACCCACACGGCGACTTGGGTTGATACGAATTTTCCATTGATTCTTGTCTCATACGATGATACGAGTTTTCCATTGATTGCCTGTTCTGTCCATCACAATTTTTCATTGATTGTTTCACGGATGTTAACTGTAACGTGTATCTGCAGCTCCCATCCCCCGAAGAACTTCTTGACTTTCTCGCAAAGAAGACTACGGTGATGCTGGACAGGGTCTACCTGCCGGTGCTCCAGGGCGAGCCCAAGCGCGAGCGAGACGCGATCATTGCAGGGTGTGTTAACTTGAGTGAGCTGCTGGTCACCGACAGAGTCACCCTGCACAGCGCCACAATTCAGCTAATGGCGCTCCACATCAGGATGTTCAACCTCTTTAGCTGTTCCATGGGTCTGATGCAAAACAAGACAGAAGAGTCAGCTGGCATTGGCGAGAGTGACACCCTCTACGCTGAAAATCTCGCAGTGCTGCTTGACAGCTTGGATGAAAACATGAAGCTCTTCCATCAGTATGGGTCAGACGTGGCTGGGCTATCCGACCAGGCCACAACATCAAGTGATTTTGTGATCCTGGTGATGGACAAGACAAGCGAACTTCTGCAGGTCCTTCCCAATCTGCCATTGAGGGATGGGGAAGAATGGATAACCGTGAGTCAGGCATTATCATTCTCATTAGAGCTCTACAAGCTGCGAGTCAGATGTGCCGACCTCAAGATGGATTCTCATTATCATGGTAACCAGTCTGGAAGCTGTGAGCATCACCACTGCAATCAACATCCGTGTCATCGTGATTCTGAAATTCATTGATACCATTTTCTACCATACCTTCACCGACCGCCCGCGGCTCAAGCTCCGCAGTTCCTTCGATGAAAGAACACGCGTGCAGCTGGTTACCATGATGTACGCTGCCGAATCGCAGATGGAGAAGTGGTGTGTTTTCGAGCCGTGAGATGTTCTTGTGAGTTATGGACCTGGGGGGTCGCACTATGCTTGTCTATTCGTAGTAGCTAGGACCATGACGAAGATTTAAGTGGTCTTTACTTTTTAAGGCATTCGGCTCTGCTTGAGACTTATTATGCAAGTGCACTGTTTAAGTTATGCTAAGTGGTTTTGCTGGTTCCATATTGTTTGCCTTTTACTTAGAAATTCTGGCTTTGTTTGCGATCAGGCTGGATCCTAGTATCTGACCAACTGTTTATATTCTATTTGCGCTTGGATTGGACCTGGGGGTGTCCAGTTCTAGATTCGAGCCGAATTGGCCTCTGCACTCTTAACTCTTTTAGATAAGAGTTGTGATGGAGTTTTACAGAGATGTCTCATAGTCCTGTTGCTCTTGTAGGCAGAAATTCCACGTTTTATTATTTTAGACCAGTTCTCATTGAGTTGCTTCAGTGGACTTCTCAAAATCACCGGTCTGTGTATTTTTCTTTTGCATTGCAATGGACCTCAAGAAGACTGGCATTTTAATTTTGACAATAATTTTCATACAGTTTGTCTAAAATACTGACTAGAAGCTGAATATGTTATGGCATCTTCAACACGGATCCTCACAACATTTACATACATCCAGACACATTTTGCCATCTTATATAGACCCGTATTAATCTATAGACGCATCCGCTAGTGTATTTTCCGGCAAACCAAAAACAAACAAAGGGTAACTTTGCAGGAATCTGGACCTCCGCCGCGTACACGTCCAATGGCCTCGGCCCACTCAAAATCAAGGGGGAACCCATACATTTGGAGGGAGGGGTCCACTATTTACATTCCGCTGCCTTGAGGTCTTCCTATTGTCGCCCCGACCCGCCTGCCGTCGCTGCGTCACCCCTTCGGGCCGTAGCGCCACGGCCCGTGGTCCACTCCGCCGTCCCCGTGCGTCGATTTCCCGTGCTATGTGCCGCACCGCCTCCGTCGGCACGGGAACGCCACCATCCATGTCGGTCTTCGTCACGTTGCCTGGTTCCTCGTCTACTTCGTGCACCGTCACCGCGCTCCTAACCTAGCCGTCGCCGTCAGGCCGCCACCGCCACCCGTGCACCTTCTTTGTCTTCGTACAGCACCAACTCGTCGCCAGTGTCGCCATCATCTTCCCCGACCACTTTGTCTACTCTGACCACCATTGGTAACATCAGCTCCAGGCCGATTGGCGCCCCAACCGTTGTCAAGTCTCCATCTCTGTTGGCCTCTCCAACTCCTCGACATGACGTACAGATCGTTCAGGCCCCTCGTCTACAGATGTCAGGTGCTACCAACACCGATGCGTGCCTTCATCCATGATGTGTCCCCGGGCCTGGCAAGCATGTTGCGGCGCTTCGTCAACTTCGACTTCGCCCGTCTACACATGCCCAATGCTGGCAACACCGACGCGTGCGTTCGTCTACGACGTGTCCCCAGGTTTGGCAAACCTGACGCGAGCATCACTACTTAGACACCACTGCGTCCATGACTAACTCGGCGCCTCCTTGCGCCCGCGCCTCCATGGCAATTTTCTCGACACTAGCCACCCCGACTCGACATCGACCATGGTATTCTTCGCACGGATATCTCGACCACGACTACACCATCCTACACTCTCGGCTACCTCGACAACGACACAAAAAGCTACCGCCTTGCTTGAGCAATCTCGTCGGTTTCCACTTCAGCCACGAGTTCCGTGATGCATCGACCATTATGACTGTGGGTGGGTGGGGGTCCGTCGGCTTGCTTCGGATTCTTCTCCAGTCTCACTCTCTGCGTCGCTAGCCATTGTGATTGCAGGGGGGGGTGGATGTTTAGTATTATGATTAGTTAGGAAATACAAGATAGACTAGGATTTGCTCCTGTCTTGCCTTGTATTTCAAGTTGGTCATTGTACTCCTGTATATATGCCCACGAGACTCAAGCAATATCAACAATTCCACGGCTTCACGTCGACGCGCATGGCGGAGAGGCTGGTGACTGTGGCTCGGTACGATGTGCATGCCTGCGTGATGGTCTCGTTGCACGAGCTGGACACCGCCATGAAGGCCGGGTAGTTGAGGTCTCCCACACAGGCGGAACCCCGGGGCGGCGAGAAGTTGGTCGATGAGCCATCTCTCGTGAAGACGGCCATCTGCTCGGAGGTGTAGCCGAGCGCGCATAGGAAGGTGATGTAGTCGTTGGTGCCGGCGTCGGTACACGAGGCCAGTGGCGAAGCCACGTTTTGGTTGTGTGGTCACTTGATTACACATGAATTTCACAGGTCAAGTACTCCCATGTATGGGTACTGAGCTGCTGAATAAACAATTTCTAAAAATGCCTAAACAGGCCAACTCGTCATCTGTGTTGGGTAACTTTTGGCTGGGAAAAAAAAGCAAATTTGCAATGGAAGTCCTAATAACTATAGAAATAGCATTAGATATTGGTCTAAATATATGAAATATTGAGGAAATACACACTTATGTGGGATACTTGAGGACATGCAATAGTACCGAAGTCTATTCTCCATTTGTACCAGTCTCTTGCTTCTTTTCGACTCCGCAATCGCCAAGAGTTAAATCTAAAAATCATCAGCTCTTATATAAATCATGTATTTTCTTTCTTAAGATGTTGAGCCTCTAGTTACATCTGTATTCATTTAATCTATTCCATGAGCATTGTCTCCGAAGCTCAGATGTTCTACGCTTGCCCATCTACTCGAGTTGTCTTGTTCGAACATTTTTTCACATTCAGTTTTATTGTGTCTTTTTTAATTCCAACGCCATTTCATATATCTCAAATCTATGTATCAGCAAAAAAAACATGAACATGGTCAAAGATAATAAGCTATGACGATAGTACTTGCAAATGTATACTTTTTTCGAAAATACATTTATAATTAAAATATTAAAATAGCTCCAAAATAATGCATTGAAAGAAACACTGATAATAAATTTGGGAAGCCGATAACTGCCACACGTGTGGCGTGGAGGGCAACCCGCCCGCACGCATCGTGTGGCATGGACGGGAACCGCCCCGCACGACCCCGTCCGCACGCACAAAAGCGCGCCCGCACGTCCGGTGCGTGGCAACCCCGCCCGCACTGCCTCGTCCGGGCCAGACGAGCCGCTGCCCGCACGACCCAGCGGTTCCCGGCCTCCGATCCGTCCCCTCTCTCGTCTGCGCCCTCGCCCCCCGCCTGTCGAACCCCGACCTCCGTCGCCGGCCATCTCTGGTTGCCATGGCAACCAGGGAGGATCTGTAGGGCGCTTCCACCGCAAACCACACCCCTTATCTCCCCCCACCCCATCCCACCCCCCCAATCCCCACTCCAACAACGCCCTCCAGAGATGACCAGCTAAAAGCAGGTGAATCTCCTGATCTCCCTACTGTTTCTCATCCTCCTTCTGGGCAGAAAATTGCAAAATTACCGACGAAGTTGGCAACTAGATCCATCCTACAGGGTTAAAACACTACATACGTTGTGTGACTTCGCAGTTGCCAAGCAGAATACACTAGATCTGCCATGTAGTACGCTAGAGATAACCGTGAGTTCTCAGTAGGTTGATGCTCCTAGTTGGTGAATGAATGGATGTGCAGGAAGCCATAAAAAGGGAGAGAGAATTGACAAATTTGGAATAATGGGGGGTGTGAAAATTAATTGCCATTGGTGTATAACGTCAGTTGCCACCTGTCATTGTCGTCAACTGCCACCATGTCAACTTATTGCTTGCCATCCTATTGTAGAGCCTGATGCCATCGAATCAAACGGATAGCTAGCACCAGATTTTAGAAAAGGATAGTGGATGTGCATGTCCTACTAGCCATGATATGTTGGTCGCCAACGCATGAAAATGTGATAGCACTGACGTGTTAACTTCTACATGCAAGCAGCACAATGATAAAAAAAATTGGATTGTTGATGCCTTCTTGTTCATCCAGTGATTGAGAGCACATTAGAACAGAAGCGAGACACGGAAAAGAATGAATCACGAAGATGGTGCAGATGATTGGGGTTCTCAAAGGCCAGAAACGCCGCCACCTTTCGATGCATCAGAGTACAGTCAGCTCATCTCTGCAGGGCCGCTGCTGCCGCTGCTAGAACAGTATGCAGGCGTAGGTACGATGCGTGCTAAAAAATAAAGAGAAACATTTGCCATCTTCGCGACGATGGACATGACATTCTACTTATATCGTGCACTGTCATTTGTCTTGCAGGTTCTTATGACCAGAACACTCTTAGGGGGGCCCCGTGGCAAGTGCAGTCACAAGGCGCTAACGCTGACAAATGTACGGGCAGCCAACTCCAACTAGCTAGTATGGCTAATCAAGGTAATGCAAAAACGAAAAAAGAGCACATAATGCTGTGGACATGAAAAATGAACATGAAAAAAAGATGGCAAAAGGACTCACGAGTTATCACGGGTGTAAAATGCAGAGCCTTCGTGCAGCACGTGGAATCGGGCAGCACCCATGTACCTGCCATCGACGTCGTACACAGGTGAGTCCATAAACATAGTGAAGATGCGGATGCTCAGTCAGCACAAGGAGCATAGTTGACAACTACAAAAATTGCCATGACTGGTCTTCTACGGTTGCCATGTATTAAAAACAACATTTGTCATCTCTGCACACCTGCAGTTGCCATGTAGGAAAAGCTGCAGTTGCCATTTCATGACAACTGCAATTGCCATCTAATAACAAACTGCGATTGCCCTACCGATGCAACTTCAGTTGCCATGCAAGCAAAAATGCATTTGCCACATAAGGGCAACTGTAGTTTCCGTGCTAGCACGAAATGCGTTTGCCGCGATTTGACCAACCACTACTATGATTGCAGGTTATTACACTGGCCGTGACCCGGCAAACGTCTCCTGGCAAGCTTCGCAAAATCCTGGTGGATCACGTCATTATGGTGTAACAGACCACACACGATGGTCAAATACAACACAACAAGGTAGAGGGAAAATATCTGAACCACAAAAAACAGCGCTACATTTGCTATTTGTAGTTATTTGTAGGCAAAACAATGGTTGCCATGTTTGTTGAACAGTAGGTGCCATGTCTGTGTTGGAAATATGCCCTAGAGGCAATAATAAAAGCATTATTATTATATTTCCTTGTTCATGATAATTGTCTTTATTCATGCTATAATTGTGTTATCCGGAAATCGTAATACATGTGTGAATAACAGACACCAACATGTCCCTAGTATGCCTCTAGTTGACTAGCTCGTTGATCAACAGATAGTCATGGTTTCCTGACTATGGACATTGGATGTCATTGATAACGAGATCACATCATTAGGAGAATGATGTGATGGACAAGACCCAATCCTGAACATAGCATAAAGATCGTATAGTTCGTTTGCTAGAGTTTTTCCAATGTCAAGTATCCTTTCCTTAGACCATGAGATCGTGTAACTCCCGGATACCGTAGGAGTGCTTTGGGTGTACCAAACGTCGCAACGTAACTAGGTGACTATAAAGGTAGACTACGGGTATCTCCGAAAGTGTCTGTTGGGTTGACACGGATCAAGACTGGGATTTGTCACTCCGTATGACGGAGAGGTATCACTTGGTCCACTCGGTAATGCATCATCATAATGAGCTCAAAGTGACCAAGTGTCTGGTCACGGGATCATGCATTACGGTACGAGTAAAGTGACTTGCCGGTAACGAGATTGAACGAGGTATTGGGATACCGACGATCGAATCTCGGGCAAGTAACATATCGATTGACAAAGGGAATTGCATACGGGGTTGATTGAATCCTCGACATCGTGGTTCATCCGATGAGATCATCGTGGAGCATGTGGGAGCCAACATGGGTATCCAGATCCCGCTGTTGGTTATTGACCGGAGAGTCGTCTCGGTCATGTCTGCTTGTCTCCCGAACCCGTAGGGTCTACACACTTAAGGTTCGGTGACGCTAGGGTTGTGAAGATATGTATATGCAGTAACCCGAATGTTTTTCGAAGTCCCGGATGAGATCCCGGACGTCACGAGGAGTTCCGGAATGGTCCGGAGGTAAAGAATTATATATAGGAAGTGCTGTTTCGGCCATCGGGACAAGTTTCGGGGTCACCGGTATTGTACCAGGACCACCGGAAGGGTCCCGGGGGTCCACCGGGTGGGGCCACCTATCCCGAGGGGCCCCATGGGCTGAAGTGGGAGGGAACCCAGCCCAAAGTTGGCTGGGGCGCCACTTCCCTAGGGCCCATGCGGCTAGGGTTGAGGGGAAACCCTAAAGGGGGCGCCCCCTTGCTTGGGGGGCAAGCCCCCCACCCTTGGCCGCCGCCCCCCCAGGAGATTCCATCTCCTAGGGCCGGCGCCCCCCCTAGCACCCCTATATATAGTGGGGGAGAGGAGGGACTTCATACCCCAGCCCCTGGCGCCTCCCTCTCTCCCCGTTACGTCTCTCTCTCGTAGTATAGGCGAAGCCCTGCTACCGTGACGCCCTGCATCCACCACCACGCCGTCGTGCTGCTGGATCTTCATCAACCTCTCCTTCCCCCTTGCTGGATCAAGAAGGAGGAGACGTCTCCCGTGCCGTACGTGTGTTGAACGCGGAGGTGCCGTCCGTTCGGCGCTTGGTCATCGGTGATTTGGATCACGTCGTGTTCGACTACATCATCACCGTTCTTTGAACGCTTCCGCACGCGATCTACAAAGGTATGTAGATGCATCCGATGACTCGTTGCTAGATGAACTCCTAGATGGATCTTGGTGAAACGAGTAGGAAAATTTTTGTTTTCTACAACGTTCCCCAACAGTGGCATCATGAGCTAGGTCTATGCGTAGTTCTTCTTGCGCGAGTAGAACACAATTTGTTGTGGGCGTAGATTTGTCAACTTTCTTGCCGCTACTAGTCTTTTCTTGCTTCAGCGGCATTGTGGGATGAAGCGGCCCAGACCAACCTTACACGTATGCTTACGTGAGACCGGTTCCACCGACTAACATGCACTAGTTGCATAAGGTGGCTGGCGGGTGTCTGTCTCTCCCACTTTAGTTGGAGCGGATTCGATGAACAGGGTCCTTATGAAGGGTAAATAGAAGTTGACAAATCACGTTGTGGCTTTAACGTAGGTAAGAAGTCGTTCTTGCTAGAACCCTAAATTCAGCCACGTAAAACTTGCAACATCAATTAGAGGACGTCTAACTTGTTTTTGCAGCAAGTGGTTTGTGATATGATATGGCCAAAGTTGTGATGAATGATGAATGATCTATATGTGATGTATGAGATGTTCATGCTATTGTAATAGAAATCACGACTTGCATGTCGATGAGTATGACAACCGGCAGGAGCCATAGGAGTTGTCTTTATTCTTTTATATGACTTGCGTGTCATTGAGAAACGCCATGTAAATTACTTTACTTTATTGCTAAACGCGTTAGCCATAGTAGTAGAAGTAATAGTTGGCGAGCAACTTCATGGAGACACGATGATGGAGATCATGATGATGGAGATCATGGTGTCAAGCCAGTGACAAGATGATCATGGAGCCCCAAGATGGAGATCAAAGGAGCTATGTGATATTGGCCATATCATGTCACGTTTATTATTTGATTGCATGTGATGTTTATCATGTTTTGCATATTGTTTACTTAGAACGACGGTAGTAAATAAGATGATCCCTCATAATAATTTCAAGAAGTGTTCCCCCTAACTGTGCACCGTTGCGACAGTTCGCTGTTTCAAAACACCACGTGATGATCGGGTGTTTTATTCAGACGTTCACATACAACGGGTGTAAGACAGATTTACACATGCAAACACTTAGGTTGACTTGACGAGCCTAGCATGTACAGACATGGCCTCGGAACACAGAAGACCGAAAGGTCGAGCATGAGTCGTATAGAAGATATGATCAACATGAAGATGTTCACCGATGTTGACTAGTCCGTCTCACGTGATGATCGGACACGGCCTAGTTAACTCGGATCATGTAATACTTAGATGACTAGAGGGATGTCTAATCTAAGTGGGAGTTCATTAATTATTTGATTAGATGAACTTAATTATCATGAACTTAGTCTAAAATATTTTACAATATGTCTTGTAGATCAAATGGCCCACGTAGTCCTCAACTTCAACGCGTTCCTAGAGAAAACCAAGCTGAAAGACGATGGCAGCAACTATACGGACTGGGTCCGGAACCTGAGGATCATCCTCATAGCTGCCAAGAAAGATTATGTCCTACAAGCACCGCTAGGTGAAGCTCCCGTCCCACAGAACCAAGACGTTATGAACGCTTGGCAGACACATGCTGATGACTACTCCCTCGTTCAGTGCGGCATGCTTTACAGCTTAGAGCCGGGGCTCCAAAAGCGTTTTGAGAGACATGGAGCATATGAGATGTTCGAAGAGCTGAAAATGGTTTTTCAAGCTCATGCCCGGGTCGAGAGATATGAAGTCTCCGACAAATTCTTTAGCTGTAAGATGGAGGAAAACAGTTCTGTCAGTGAGCACATACTCACTATGTCTGGGTTACATAACCGCTTGACTCAGCTGGGAGTTAATCTCCCGGATGATGCGGTCATTGACAGAATCCTCCAGTCGCTTCCACCAAGCTACAAGAGCTTTGTGATGAACTTCAATATGCAGGGGATGGAAAAGACCATTCCTGAGGTATTTGCAATGCTGAAATCAGCAGAGGTAGAAGTCAAGAAGGAACATCAAGTGTTGATGGTCAATAAAACCACTAAGTTCAAGAAGGGCAAGAGTAAAAAGAACTTCAAGAAGGACGGCAAGGGAGTTGCCGCGCCCGGCAAGCAAGCTACTGGGAAGAAGCCAAAGAATGGACCCAAGCCCGAGACTGAGTGCTTTTATTGCAAGGGAAGCGGTCACAGGAAGCGGAACTGCCCTAAATACTTAGCAGACAAGAAGGCCGGCAAAACAAAAGGTATATGTGATATACATGTAATTGATGTGTACCTTACTAGTGTCCGTAGTAGCTCCTGGGTATTTGATACCGGTGCAGTTGCTCACATTTGTAACTCAAAGCAGGGGCTGCGGAATAAGCGGAAACTGGCAAAGGACGAGGTGACGATGCGCGTCGGGAATGGTTCCAAGGTCAATGTGATCGCCGTCGGCACGCTACCTCTGTATCTACCTTCGGGATTAGTTTTAAACCTTAATAATTGTTATTTAGTGCCAGCTTTGAGCATGAACATTGTATCGGGATCTCGTTTAATTCGAGATGGCTACTCATTTAAATCCGAGAATAATGGTTGTTCTATTTATATGAGAGATATGTTTTATGGTCATGCTCCTATGGTGAATGGTTTATTCTTAATGAATCTCGAACGTAATACTACACACGTTCATAATGTGAGTACCAAAAGATTTAAGGTTGATAATGATAGTCCCACATACTTGTGGCACTGCCGCCTTGGTCACATAGGTGTCAAACGCATGAAGAAGCTCCATGTAGATGGACTTTTAGAGTCTCTTGATTATGAATCATTTGACACGTGCGAACCATGCCTCATGGGTAAGATGACCAAGACTCCATTCTCAGGAACAATGGAGCGAGAAACCAACTTATTGGAAATCATACATGCTGATGTGTGCGGTCCAATGAGTGTTGAGGCTCGCGGTGGCTATCGTTATGTTCTCACGCTCACTGATGATTTAAGTAGATATGGGTATATCTACTTAATGAAACACAAGTCTGAAACCTTTGAAAAGTTCAAAGAATTTCAGAGTGAGGTTGAGAATCAACGTGACAGGAAGATCAAGTTTCTACGATCAGATCGTGGAGGAGAATACTTGAGTCACGAATTTGGCACACACTTAAGAAAATGTGGAATAGTTTCACAACTCACGCCGCCTGGAACACCTCAGCGTAATGGTGTGTCCGAACGTCGTAATCGCACTTTATTAGATATGGTGCGATCTATGATGTCTCTTACTGATTTACCGCTATCTTTTTGGGGCTATGCTTTAGAGACTGCTGCATTCACTTTAAAAAGGGCTCCGTCGAAATCCGTTGAGACGACACCGTATGAATTATGGTTTGGGAAGAAACCTAAGCTGTCGTTTCTAAAAGTTTGGGGATGCGATGCTTATGTCAAAAAACTTCAACCTGAAAAGCTCGAACCCAAGTCGGAAAAATGCGTCTTCATAGGATACCCAAAAGAAACTATTGGGTACACCTTCTACCTCAGATTCGAAGGCAAGATCTTTGTTGCCAAGAATGGGTCCTTTCTAGAGAAAGAGTTTCTCTCGAAAGAAGTAAGTGGGAGGAAAGTAGAGCTTGATGAAGTATTACCTCTTGAACCGGAAAATGGCGCAACTCAAGAAAATGTTCCTGAGGTGCCTGCACCGGCTAGAGAGGAAGTTAATGATAATGATCAAGATATTTCTGATCAAGCTCCTACTGAAATTCGAAGGTCCACAAGGACACGTTCCGCACCAGAGTGGTACGGCAACCCTGTCTTGGAAATCATGTTGTTAGACAACAGTGAACCTTCGAACTATGAAGAAGCGATGGCAGGCCCGGATTCCGACAAATGGCTAGAAGCCATGAAATCCGAGATAGGATCCATGTATGAAAATGAAGTATGGACTTTGACTGACTTGCCCGTTGAACGGCGAGCCATAGAAAATAAATGGATCTTTAAGAAGAAGATAGACACGGATGGTAATGTGACCATCTATAAAGCTCGACTTGTCACTAAGGGTTATCGACAAGTTCAAGGGGTTGACTATGATGAGACTTTCTCACTGGTAGCGAAGCTAAAGTCCGTCCGAATCATGTTAGCAATTGCCGCATTTTACGATTATGAGATATGGCAAATGGACGTCAAAACGGCATTCCTTAATGGTTTCCTTAAGGAAGAATTGTATATGATGCAGCCGGAAGGTTTTGTCGATCCTAAGAATGCTGACAAGGTGTGCAAGCTCCAACGCTCGATTTATGGGCTGGTGCAAGCATCTCGGAGTTGGAACATTCGCTTTGATGAGATGATCAATGCGTTTGGGTTTACACAGACTTATGGAGAAGCCTGCGTTTACAAGAAAGTGAGTGGGAGCTCTGTAGCATTTCTCATATTATATGTAGATGACATACTATTGATGGGAAATGATATAGAACTCTTGGACAGCATCAAGGCCTACTTGAATAAGAGTTTTTCAATGAAGGACCTTGGAGAAGCTGCTTATATATTAGGCATCAAAATCTATAGAGATAGATCGAGACGCCTCATAGGTCTTTCACAAAGCACATACCTTGATAAGATATTGAAGAAGTTCAATATGGATCAATCTAAGAAGGGGTTCTTGCCTGTGTTACAAGGTATGAAATTGAGCTCAGCTCAATGTCCGACCACGGCAGAAGATATAGAAGAGATGAGCGTCATCCCCTATGCATCAGCCATAGGTTCTATTATGTATGCCATGATGTGTACCATACCTGATGTAAACCTTGCCGTAAGTTTGGTAGGAAGGTACCAAAGTAATCCCGGCAAGAACACTGGACAGCGGTCAAGAATATCCTGAAGTACCTGAAAAGGACTAAGGAAATGTTTCTCGTTTATGGAGGTGACGAAGAGCTCGTCGTAAAGGGTTACGTCGACGCTAGCTTCGACACAGATCTGGATGACTCTAAGTCACAAACCGGATACGTGTATATTTTGAATGGTGGGGCAGTAAGCTGGTGCAGTTGCAAGCAAAGCGTCGTGGCGGGATCTACATGTGAAGCGGAGTACATGGCAGCCTCGGAGGCAGCACATGAAGCAATATGGGTGAAGGAGTTCATCACCGACCTAGGAGTCATACCCAATGCGTCGGGGCCAATCAAACTTTCTGTGACAACACTGGAGCTATTGCACTTGCCAAGGAGCCCAGGTTTCACAAGAAGACAAGGCACATCAAGCGTCGCTTCAACTCCATTCGTGAAAATGTTCAAGATGGAGACATAGATATTTGTAAAGTACATACGGACCTGAATGTAGCAGATCCATTGACTAAACCTCTCCCTAGAGCAAAACATGATCAACACCAGAATTCCATGGGTGTTCGATTCATCACAATGTAACTAGATTATTGACTCTAGTGCAAGTGGGAGACTGTTGGAAATATGCCCTAGAGGCAATAATAAAAGCATTATTATTATATTTCCTTGTTCATGATAATTGTCTTTATTCATGCTATAATTGTGTTATCCGGAAATCGTAATACATGTGTGAATAACATAGACACCAACATGTCCCTAGTAAGCCTCTAGTTGACTAGCTCGTTGATCAACATATAGTCATGGTTTCCTGACTATGGACATTGGATGTCATTGATAACGAGATCACATCATTAGGAGAATGATGTGATGGACAAGACCCAATCCTAAACATAGCACAAGATCATATAGTTCGTTTGGTAGAGTTTTCCAATGTCAAGTATCTTTTCCTTAGACCATGAGATCGTGTAACTCCCGGATACCGTAGGAGTGCTTTGGGTATGCCAAACGTCACAACGTAACTGGGTGACTATAAAGGTAGACTACGGGTATCTCCGAAAGTGTCTGTTGGGTGACATGGATCAAGACTGGGATTTGTCACTCCGTATGACGGAGAGGTATCACTGGGCCCACTCGGTAATGCATCATCATAATGAGCTCAAAGTGACCAAGTGTCTGGTCATGGGATCATGCATTACGGTACGAGTAAAGTGACTTGCCGGTAACGAGATTGAACGAGGTATTGGGATACTGACGATCGAATCTCGGGCAAGTAACATATCGATTGACAAAGGAAATTGCATACAAGGTTGATTGAATCCTCGACATCGTGGTTCATCCGATGAGATCATCATGGAGCATGTGGGAGCCAACATGGGTATCCAGATCCCGCTGTTGGTTATTGACCGGAGAGTCGTCTCGGTCATGTCTGCTTGTCTCCCGAACCCGTAGGGTCTACACACTTAAGGTTCGGTGGACGCTAGGGTTGTGAAGATATGTATATGCAGTAACCCGAATGTTTTTCGGAGTCCCGGATGAGATCCCGGACGTCACGAGGAGTTCCGGAATGGTCCGGAGGTAAAGAATTATATATAGGAAGTGCTGTTTCGGCCATCGGGACAAGTTTCGGGGTCACCAGTATTGTACCGGGACCACCGGAAGGGTCCCGGGGGTCCACCGGGTGGGGCCACCTATCCCGGGGGGCCCCATGGGCTGAAGTGGGAGGGAACCCAGCCCAAAGTTGGCTGGGGCGCCACTTCCCTAGGGCCCATGCGGCTAGGGTTGAGGGGAAACCCTAAAGGGGGCGCCCCCTTGCTTGGGGGGCAAGCCCCCCACCCTTGGCCGCCGCCCCCCTAGGAGATTCCATCTCCTAGGGCCGGCGCCCCCCCCCCTAGCACCCCTATATATAGTGGGGAGAGGAGGGACTTCATACCCCAGCCCGTGGCGCCTCCCTCTCTCCCCGTTACGTCTCTCTCTCGTAGTATAGGCGAAGCCCTGCTACTGTGACGCCCTGCATCCACCACCACGCCGTCGTGCTGCTGGATCTTCATCAACCTCTCCTTCCCCCTTGCTGGATCAAGAAGGAGGAGACGTCTCCCGTGCCGTACGTGTGTTGAACGCGGAGGTGCCGTCCGTTTAGCGCTTGGTCATCGGTGATTTGGATCACGTCATGTTCGACTACATCATCACCGTTCTTTGAACGCTTCCGCACGCGATCTACAAAGGTATGTAGATGCATCCGATGACTCGTTGCTAGATGAACTCCTAGATGGATCTTGGTGAAACGAGTAGGAAATTTTTTGTTTTCTGCAACGTTCCCCAACAGTCTGCACACCTACAGCTGCCATAAAAATGACCACCCACAGACTGACGGCTTGCTGTCTGTAAAAGATGTCATGGAAAATCACTCGAAGATGGTGTGATCCGTTGCGATCCACATGTTATCCAACACAAAATTCTTAATCTCGTACCTGTTTTTCCCTGTTACAGAACCTACAACTACAATGCACAGCGGCGCCGGCACATCTACTGCGGGGAGCTCTGAGCGCACGAAAGACGCATTCCACCAGACAGCAGACAAACATGCCGCAAACAATTTCGAGTCAGAGTCGGGAATGGCAATCATTCCAGCAATGCCGGCAAGCACCCCTTTGAACACAAGCACTGGCAACTCTCAGGTAGATGGGATTGCCGCCCATACTGAAGTGAACGATGAAACTGACGATGACGCGCAAGGGGATGAAGATGGTGGGTAATCAGAGATCGTGGTGGCTCAGCCACCGTACATTGGGCAGAGATTTGAGTCATTCGAAGCAGCAAAGGAATACTACCAGACATATGCAAAGTTCCATGGGTTTGCGGTCAACACCGAGTACCGTAGGAAAATTAAGAAAACTAACGAGTACAACAGAGGTGAGATGAGGTGCCACAAGGCACGCAGGAACAAGAAGGGGAAAGGCGATGCGCCTGTCGTTCCGGAATGAAAGAGAGGTATCATTCAGAAGACTGAGTGCCCTGTCCGGTGTAAGCTAAACGTAGATGGAGCACAGTGGGTGGTCAATGAGTATTTTGACGAGCACAACCACCAACTGATAAAGAAGTTCGACCTGGTGAAATTTCTGACCGCCCACAGAGGGTTCACCCCCGTCGAAAGGCAATTCATAAAGCTGCTACATGATTGTAACATCGGTCCATCGAGAATGGTGCAGATACTATCTCTCATCCACAGCAAAAAGGGGACTCTGAGTAGCATGCCGTACATACCAGCTGACGTCACAAACCTATGGGCAAGGTACCGTAGAGAGAGCAAGTTGGCAGACATAGAGGCCACAATTGCCTACTTCGATGAGAAAGCCAAAGAAGATGCAGATTTCTTCTACAGGATAAGGTTGGACGATGAGGACCGTGTCAGGAACATGTATTGGGTGGATGGTGCTGCAAGGAGAGCCTACAAACATTTCCGAGATTGCATTTCATTCGACGCGACGTACCTCACCAACATGTACAAGATGCCGTGCGCTCCGTTCATAGGGATAAATAACCACAATCAGTCGTTGCAGTTCGGCTGCGGGCTCGTCCGGAACGAAGACACGGATGGGTACGTTTGGCTGTTCAAGACCTTCTTGGAGTGCATGGATGGACTTGCTCCGATGAACATAATAACGGACCAGGATTTCAGCATGCGTGCAGGCATAGAGGAGGTCTTTTCGTTGGTAGTGCACAGGCACTGTAGGTGGCACATTATAAAGAAGGCTGAGGAGACGCTAGGACCGTTCTTTGCTGACCGTCCAGAGCTGCACAAGGCATTCGAACTGTGCGTGGACCACAGCTTGACGGTGGAGGAGTTTGAAAGGAGCTGGATGGCCATGACTGAAACACATCAAGTCCAAGACAACGAGACTCTTGTAAGCCTGTGGGAGAAGCGAATGTACTGGGTGCCGGCCTACTTCATGCAGTGCTTCTTCCCCTTTCTGCAGACTACGCAGCGCAGCGAGGGATTCAATGCTGTTTTGAAGCGGTACGTCAGTCCTGGCAACTCATTGCTACAGTTTGCCAAGCAGTACACAGCTTTGCAACAAAAAATTCTGGGATCTGAGCTGCAGCAAGAAGCGAACACCGCGCTAAAGCAGCCAAAATTGCTAACGTACTTACCGATGGAGAGGCAAATGAGCAAGATATACACCAACAAGATCTTTAACAAGTAAGTCAGTTGCGTTACAGTCTTATTTGCAGAAAAAGCACCAAGTCAGTATGTGCCTTATAGAGTGCGATGCAGTTGCCATGATTTTGCGGTTGCCATGTTTAATAAAGTACTGTTTGCCATGCTTACTCAGATGCAGTTGTCATATTCAATAGAAATTCTGTTTGTCATGCTTACCCGGATGCAGTTTCAATGTTCAATGAAATACAGTTGCCATGTTTAATGCAATGTACTTCCACTGGACATGTTGGTGTGCAAATGCTAGTGTCAAATGGAAAATGTTATGTTGTTACCATGTCTATTGAAATGCAATTGCCATGTTTACTAAAATGCAACTGCCATGTTTGCTGAAATGCAATTGCCATGTTTAATAAACTCTAGTTGCCATGTTTAACAAAATGCAGTTGCCATGTTTAAATAAGATGCATCTGCCATGTTTGTTGAAAATGCAGTTGCCATGTCTATTGTACTGCATTTGCCATGTATAGCGTACTGCATTTGCCATGTTCAACATACTATATTTGCCATGTACAATGAATTATGTTTGCCATGTTCAAACAAAATGTATATCTATTTTCCATGACAACATAAGGTGCTACAAGAAAAAAGCCCACAATAGTTTAACAGAAAACACACAAAAAATGCAGATTCCAGGAAGAAATAAAGCGTGCCAGCATGTTCATGGCTTTCCAGGTGGACGAACGTACGTTCAAGGTGTGTTCTATTTTGGGCATGTCAGATTCAGAACCTGAAGACCCGGACAAAGGAAGGAACTACTTCGTCACAGCCTCGATAGGCGAAGGCGAGTTCTACTGCCAATGCCGCAAGTTCGAACGGGACGGCATTGTGTGCTGTCACATACTAAAAGTAATGGACGTGAACGTTGTGACACGGATGCCCCGACATTTCATAAGGCGGCGATGGACTTGGGACGCTGACGATGCGTTGGTGCCGCAAACAACACACGCAGTTCTGGCTGTGCATGACGAGAGACCAGAGTCAACCATGGAAGCCGTGAGGCACATTGTGCTGACAAAGAACTATGCTGAACTAATTGATGAAGCGTGCAAGAGTGATGACACAGCGAGAGTCACAGAAAAACACAGGAAAGCACTAAAAAGAGAGCTTGATGAGATCAAGAAGAGGAAAGCCGAGGAAGCCTTACACCAGTTCCCCCGCACATCAAGCGTGCCTTCATCCACGGGGCCGTCGTCTGAAAACTCGGAGATAGGATCTGGAACAGCAAGCACACAGACCCAGGTCAGGAACCCACCCCGTTCCATCACAAAGGGTCGTCCAAGAGAGATAAGGTACAAGTCGGGATTGGAGATCCAAGCAAAACACAAGAAAACGAAGAAAGGGGCGGCCAATCCATGAGCAAAAATTGTGGCGTTGTGGACATTTTGTTTTGTACCCTAGATGTTGAGAATTCTTTTTTAAAACAATTGGGGGAATAACTCTTCAGGGGCATCATAAGTGCAAGGGAAAATTCATTGAATGGTTAAATGTAGTTGCCATGTTATGGGTACTTAATCTGCCATGATGTATGCATTTAATTTGCCATGTTATGTGTAGTTAGTATGCCATGATTTTTGATAATAAACATGCCATGCTAATTTATGCTAAATATGCCATGCTGTTTTGTACTAAATATGCCATGCTAGTTGTAGTGGATCTGCCATGTTAATTGTACTGGATCTGCCATCTTAGTTGTGCTGTAGTTGCCATGTTAATTATGCTGGAGCTGCCATGTTGTTTGTACTGTATCTGCCATGTTAGATGTACTAGACATATGCCATGGTATTCCTGATGACTCTGCATGGCATGTATTCACATGACAAAAACGACGCAGTTTACGGGCACGTAGTGTGTTGTGTGCAAGTGTATGGGAAACAAGTTGGAAAACAGCGTAACGTGCATAAACCCCAGCAAAAACATTGTGGCTGCATGATCAACCTACCCCCGTGCAGTTACCGATGAAAATGAAGAAGCAAAACAGCCAAAAATGTAAAACGACAATGACTTCCACTACCCATGTCTGATGAACTACATTTGCCATCGTTTTTAAAACATCGTAGACGCGTTCAAAGCATCAAACCGGTGCTAGAAACGACGAAACCATTGTAATAATTACGCCTAAAAGTAGATTCATGTCCACACATATATTACATGAAACTATTCAAATGTCACTCGCACACCACCACTACATAGTAGCCTACGCGGGGTTGTAGCCACAACATAGCACACAAACATAGTTTTCAACGATAAACAACGAGATAATACCTTACATTCCTCGGCAACAGAATGTAAGGTGTGCGTCCGGTCTGTAACGCCATGTGATCACTTGTACTTCTTGGTGACTTTCTTGACAGCTTCCTGCACAAACTCGCGTGCTCCCGACCGCTTGTTGAAATCTTCATTCGTCAACCAGTTCCATGTGTGGATTTTCCGGAGCTCAACGACCGTTGCAGCTGTGATAGCGGGGACAATTCCGCCTTCACACTTCGCAAGGTACTCCAGCGCGTGAAAGCCACAGTCCGTCCTGCACGAGGAAAAGAGTAACGTGACCACGCAAAGAGCTCAGACGTAACAAAAGACAGACTTCAATTTCAGATCTGACAAACAAAACAGGAATTGGATTGATGTAAAATGGCAGACGAAAAGGGAGGAAGGAATTACGTGTTCCCTTGCTTTGTAGTCGCCACATACTCAGTCAGGAAATGACTGATCTGGACCTTTGAGTGTTCATAGTGACGGTGCCATGTCTCTTTGAGGTTCTTAATGAAGAATTCAGCATGCGTGGTGAGGTCTACATCATCTTCCGAACGGATTGAATCAAGCACCTCAACACGTTGGTTCTTCAGGTCAAGACAGATCACGTAGTGGTGACCACACTTGTCGTGTGGGTCATGTGGTGAAAGCTCCTGGAACATGGGGAACATGACCTGCATTTAAAAAAGTGAGGAAAATGAGAATCAGCGTTCGCGTAAAGAACAACAGAGGGACAAAGGAATTAGAATCACGTAGAAAAACTCTGGTTATGGGTGGGGGTAGTTGAAATAAAGTTGCCGTCCATGTGTGAACAAAAGTATGCCATGTATTTTACTGTCAAGTTGCCACATAGTTTGCGCGGCATGCAAAAATCAAATAAGTCAGTGTGCACGACAGCTGTTGCCACATGAAAACAGCTGCCACGTAAAACACAACTGCAGATGATGGCAACAAAAAGCACACCTTGTGAAAAAAAAGTGCAGACATTGAAGGAGTACTCACATATTTCTTCATTGTGAGCTTGAAATCACCGTGTTGGGCAAAGTTCTTCCTCAGGATTTTGTGGTGGAAGTCACCGTCCCATATTTTGCAGATCACACTGTAATGCATGATTGTCTTGTCGGCGCACACATCGGTGTGGTTGTTGATGTAGTCAATCCCGCATGCAACTACGTTCATCGACATTTTGCCGTTTGGCCTCACGGACTCAGCAAGATCACCAAGGTCGACGTACGTCGCTCCGCATTGAATGACTTTGGTTCTGTCCAAACATGAGCTGTATGAAAACAATATAACATGGAAGGATCATGCCTACTAAGTAAAAAAATTATGAAAGAACTAAAACAATATAACATAGAAAGTACGAAGGATGTGAATGGTAAAAAAGGAGCAAAGCAAAATGAGATGTTATGGGGTGTGGTCGTTTATGCTTTCAGCTCCTTCATGTGCTTGCCGCTGGACCTCGCATTTCCAAACCGCTTGACGATATCGTACAGCTGGGTCTGTTCTTTAGTGGCCCTGAATTCGGGCTCGTAGTCTTCCGCGGGAGGTGGGTGCACTACCCTCTGCTGCCTCACAGAACCAGGAGTGGCACTCCTAATGGCATCCTCAGATACCGTGTCTGCAGGCACGTTGGAACTTGATTGCCCTTGCCCTCGTGAGGACTTCCTCTGCAATGCTGCCTCCTCAAGCATGCGGTAAGTTTCTTCAAGAGACGGTGAAATCTCCTCGGGTGGCTCTGCAGTGATAAAAAAAAGTGGGTTAGGATACCTAGGAAATCAAAAGCAGATGGATTGTGAGAAAAGATGGGGTGCATGATGTGAGTTGTAGGTAGGAAAAAGTGGGGCAGTTGCCATGTGTGGTCCAGCTATAGTGACCATGTCATAGCAACTACAGTTGCCATGTAGTTGGAATGTAGTTGCCATCTAGTTGGAATGTAGTTGCCATGTCACAGCAACTACAGTTGCCATGTTGTGTCAACTGCACTTGCCATGTGATTGCTTTATGAAAAAATGCAGCATGGAAACAAAAAAAATGCAGGTGACATGGTGTTGAATCAATTCCAGTTGCCATGTGTGATGCACTATGTTTGCCATGTTACGGAGACTACGGTTGCCATATTGAATCAACTTCAGTTGCCACATGGTTGCCCAAATGTAAAATGCAGCATGGCAGAAAAAAAAGTAGGTGACACGGTGCATCAAATCCAGTTGCCATGTCATCGCATGTCAGTTGCCATCACAAGTGAGAACCCCCCAAAACAAAAAATATGATTGGGACAACAGTGAAACTACACAGACGTGTGCAAGAAAAATCATATGGACATGGCAAGTGTACCTGCCACAATCGGCTCTGCGAACTTGACAGCCTTCCTGCCCTCAACCATTGGCTGCGCCATCATTGCAGGCATGCCTCCTGGGAGTGCAAAGGCAACTGGCATAGGATCTTGCACAACCGGTTGATCTTGACTGATGCCAAGGTTGAAACTCGGTGGGGTAAAGGCCATTGGGTGCCTCTCATTCCTGCTGGCCGGACCATGAACGACTTGCGGGGCAGAATCCAAGGGTGAAAGATCAACAAACATATCTGAATCGGCCGCTGCAGAATGATCGTCCTTATTTGCAGGGCGGGGCGTGTTGTCAGTGGTATCAACCGTAGCTTTCATGACAATCTTCTTGTTTGGGCTGTAGGGGACACCGACGTTGACTGGGAGCCTGGAAGTGCGCGGATTTATGCTGGGGATTTCCACTGCAGGAAAAGGCGCAGTCTGCTCCGGGTGTTCACCTGCGTCGCTCGTGCCCGGCTTGACACCTGCATCAGTTGTGCTCCGGTCTTCAGGTTTCTCCGTCACATTGCTTTTGGAAGGTGGCAGGAACAGTGTGGACGCAGGAACAAAACCAGACTCGTCTCTCCTGCTCCTGGCTACTGTCGGTGCGTTCGGTATGTCTGTTGGTTGCTTGCGGGGGCTACGACGCCTAGGTGGTAGACCAACACGCGAAACAGTCGCCTTAGCAATATCTGCACCGCCAGGAGCTGGAGCTGTTGTGCCAGGACTCTCACCTGTAGATGGCATGTCCTTGTGAACTGCCGCCTCGACCGCTTCTGTCGTGGACACATGAGTGCCACCGCGCACGCGCTTGGAATCAGTGTCAGATGTGCGGGAATCTTCCTTGCCTAGGTTCGTCTCGGGAGCGTCCACTTCAATGCTTGCTGATGGGGTGGCATGACTCACAGCAGCATCCTTCATTGCCAGAAGGGTTGGCAGTATTTCAGCTTTCCTGGCAGATACCGACTCGTCACTCCCCGATGTACGGATGCCTGTTGTTGTAGGCTGCACATCTGCAGCCGGCGGAGATGGTCTGCCACTTGCATCAGAGTTGGTGGGAGCGGTCAACGGTGCAGAAGTAGTATTGTCGACTGGTGCCTCCTGTACATCTGAGTTGCCCCCTGTTGACAACTTTGAATGCATGCGTTCGAGCGGGTCCTTACTGATATGCTTGGACCCACGCGTAGTAGTCTTCTTCACCCTGCAAAAAAAATGAAGCGCATGAAAAAGGTATTTAAAAATGAAACAAAATTATGTTTGCCTTGGTAGAAATCTTAAGAAAATGGAAAAACAGGTGGAAAAGCTGGCAGTTGCCATGTAAGGGGAACGTCAGTTGCCATGTGTCATAACTAGCAGTTGCCATCCAGCAGCAGTTGCCATGTTAGCAACCTTGAAAGAATGATAAAAATGTCTGATCTGCCATGAATGCAATTTCAAACCTAGGTGTGGGATGAGCTCACAATACAACGGTAAAAAGATGGCAGTTGCCATAAGGTACATTAAAGTTACCATTTGGCCTACATTCCACTTGCCATGTGAAAAACAAAAATAGAAGTTGCCACACGTTCAAAAAGTAAATAAAATATCATTTGGTAAAACAGCGGTTGCCACGTGGGGGGGCGATGACAGAAGACAATGTGACAAGCTAAACGAATGCATTGGAAAATCAAAAAATATAGCGCTATGTCAATGAAAGCGGATGAAGAAACCTACTTCCTGACTGCCTTCCTCAGGTCTGGCAACACGACAGGATCCCCGTGTTGGGTTTCGTAGTAATTTCAAAAAATTTCCTACGCACACGCAAGATCATGTGATGCATAACAACGAGGGGGAGAGTGTTGTCTACGTACCCAACGCAGACCGACTGCGGAAGCGCTGACACGACGTAGAGGAAGTAGTCGTACGTCTTCACGATCCAACCGATCAAGCACCGAAACTACGGCACCTCCGAGTTTGAGCACACGTTCAGCTCGATGACGATCCCCGGACTCCGATCCAGCAAAGTGTCGGGGAAGAGTTCCGTCAGCACGACGGCGTGGTGACGATCTTGATGTACTACAGCAGCAGGGCTTCGCCTAAACTCCGCTACAGTATTATCGAGGTATATGGTGGCAGGGGGCACCGCACACGGCTAAGGAATAGATCACGTGGATCAACTTGTGTGTCTAGAGGTGCCCCCTGCCTCCGTATATAAAGGAGTAGAGGGGGGAGGCTGGCCGGCCAAGGAGGAGGGCGCAGGAGAGTCCTACTCCCTCTGGGAGTAGGATTCCCCCCCCCCCAATCCTAGTCGGAATAGGATTCGCGGAGGGGGAAAAGAGGAGGAGGGGGCCGGCCACCTCTCCTAGTCCTAATAGGACTAGGGGAAGGGGGAGGCGCGCAGCCCATCTAGGGCAGCCCCTTCTCTTTTCCACTAAGGCCCACTATGGCCCATATATCTCCCGGGGGGTTCCGATAACCCTCCCGGTATTCCGGTAAAATCCCGATTTCACCCGGAACACTTCCGATATCTAAACATAGGCTTCCAATATATCAATCTTTACGTCTCGACCATTTCGAGACCCCTCGTCATGTCCGTGATCACATCCGGGACTCCGAACAACCTTCGGTAAATCAAAATGCATAAACTCATAATGTAACTGTCATCGTAACCTTAAGCGTGCGGACCCTACGGGTTCGAGAACAATGTAGACATGACCGAGACACGTCTCCGGTCAATAACCAATAGCGGGACCTGGATGCCCATATTGGCTCCTACATATTCTACGAAGATCTTTATCGGTCAGACCGCATAACAACATACGTTGTTCCCTTTGTCATCGGTATGTTACTTGCCCGAGATTCGATCGTCGGTATCCAATACCTAGTTCAATCTCGTTACCGGCAAGTCTCTTTACTCATTCCGTAATACATCATCTCACAACTAACATATTAGTTGTAATGCTTGCAAGGCTTATGTGATGTGTATTACCGAGAGGGCCCAGAGATACCTCTCCGACAATCGGAGTGACAAATCCTAATCTCGAAATACGCCAACCCAACATCTACCTTTGGAGACACCTGTAATGCTCCTTTATAATCACCCAGTTACGTTGTGACGTTTGGTAGCACCCAAAGTGTTCCTCCGGCAAACGGGAGTTGCATAATCTCATAGTCATAGGAACATGTATAAGTCATGAAGAAAGCAATAGCAACATACTAAACGATCGGGTGCTAAGCTAATGGAATGGGTCATGTCAATCAGATCATTCAACTAATGATGTGACCTCGTTAATCAAATAACAACTCATTGTTCATGGTCAGGAAACATAACCATCTTTTGATTAACGAGCTAGTCAAGTAGAGGCATACTAGTGACACTTTGTTTGTCTATGTATTCACACATGTATTATGTTTCCGGTTAATACAATTCTAGCATGAATAATAAACATTTATCATGATTATAAGGAAATAAATAATAACTTTATTATTGCCTCTAGGGCATATTTCCTTCACGTCTCCCACTTGCACTAGAGTCAATAATCTAGATTACATTGTAATGATTCTAACACCCATGAGCCTTGGTGCTTGATCATGGTTTTGCTCGTTGAAAGAGGCTAGTCAACGGGTCTGCAACATTACATCGTATGTATCTTGCAAAATCTCTATGTCTCCCACCTGACATTGATCCCGGATTGGAGTTGAAGCGTCTCTTGATGTGCTTAGGTTTATTGTGAAATCTGGATTCCTTTGCAGGCAATTGCACCCAGTATTGTCACAAAAGATTTTCATTGGACCCGAATGCCACTAGGTATGACAACCTAGATCGGATATGAACTCCTTCATCCAGGACCTCCTTCATTCGCTGCTTCGGAAGCAGCTATGTACTCTGCTTTCACATGTAGATCCCCTACGACGCTTTGTTTAGACCCGCACACACTGACAGCCTCCACCGTTTAATATAAACACGTTATCCGGTTTGCCGATTTTAGAATCGATCCGATCAGTGTCAAACTGCATTCAACGTAACCATTTACGATGAGCTCATTGTCACTCCATAAACGAGAAACATATCCTTCGTCCTTTTCAGGTATTTCAGATGTTCTTGACCGCTGTCCAGTGATCCACTCCTGGATTACTTTGGTACCTCCCCTGCTAAAACTTAGCAAGGCACACATCAGGTCTGGTACACAGCATGCATACATTGATAGAGCCTATGGGCTGAAGCATAGGGAACATCTTTCATTTTCTTCTCTATCTTCTGCAGTGGTCGGCATTGAGTCTTACTCAACTTCACACCTTGTAACACAGGCAAGAACCCTTTCTTTGCTTGATCCATTTTGAACTTCTTCAAAACTTTGTCAAGGTATGTGCTTTGTGAAAGTCCAATTAAGCGTCTTGATCTATCTCTATAGATCTTAATGCCTAATATGTAAGCAGCTTCACCGAGGTCTTTCATTGAAAAACTTTTATTCAAGTATCCCTTTATGCTATCCAGAAATTCTATATCATTTCCAATCAGCAATATGTCATCCACATATAATATCAGAAATGCTACAGAGCTCCCACTCACTTTCTTGTAAATACAGGCTTCTCCAAAAGTCTGTATAAAACCAAATGCTTTGATCACACTATCAAAACGTTTATTCCAACTCCGAGAGGCTTGCACCAGTCCATAAATGGATCGCTGGAGCTTGCACACTTTGTTAGCTCCCTTTGGATCGACAAAACCTTCCGGTTGCATCATATACAACTCTTCTTCCAGAAATCCATTCAGGAATGCAGTTTTGACATCCATCTGCCAAATTTCATAATCATAAAATGCGGCAATCGCTAACATGATTCGGACGGACTTAAGCATCGCTACGGGTGAGAAGGTCTCATCGTAGTCAATCCCTTGAACTTGTCGAAAACCTTTTGCAACAAGTCGAGCTTTGTAGACAGTAACATTACCATCAGCGTCAGTCTTCTTCTTAAAGATCCATTTATTTTCAATGCTTGCCGATCATCGGGCAAGTCAAACCAAAGTCCACACTTTGTTCTCATACATGGGATCCCATCTCAGATTTCATGGCCTCAAGCCATTTTGCGGAATCTAGGCTCATCCATCGCTTCTTCATAGTTCGTAGGTTCGTCATGGTCTAGTTAACATAACCTCAGAAATCAGGATTACCGTACACTCTAGGTGTGTCTTACTCTGGTTGACCACGAGGTTCAGGTAGTAACTTTGATCTGAAGTTCATGATCATTATTCATTAACTTCCTCACTAATTTGGTGTAGGTGTCACAGAATATTTCTGTGATGAACTACTTTCCAATAAGGAGCAGGTACAGTTACCTCATCAAGGTTCTACTTTTCCTCCCACTCACTTCTTTCCAGAGAAACTCCTTCTCCAGAAAGATTCCAAATTTAGCAACAAAAGTCTTGCCTCCGGATCTGTGATAGAAGGTGTACCCAACAGTCTCTTTCGGGTATCCTATGAAGACACATTTCTCCGATTTGGGTTCGAGCTTATCAGGTTGAAGCTTTTTCACATAAGCATCGCAGCCCCAAACTTTAAGAAACAACAACTTTGGTTTCTAGCCAAACCATAGTTCATAAGGCGTCGTCTCAACGGATTTAGATGGTGCCCTATTTAACGTAAATGCAACTATCTCTAGAGCATAACCCCAAAACGATAGCGGTAAATCAGTAAGAGACATCATAGATCGCACCATATACAATAAAGTATGATTACGACATTCGGACAAACCATTACGCTGTGGTGTTCCAGGTGGCGTGAGTTGCAAAAATATTCCGCATTGTTTCAAATGAAGACCAAACTCGTAACTCAAATATTCTCCTCCACGATCAGATCGTAGAAACTTTATTTTCTTGTTACGATGATTTTCAACTTCACTCTGAAATTCCTTGAACTTTTCAAATGTTTCAGACTTATGTTTCATTAAGTAGATATACCCATATCTGCTTAAATCATCTGTGAAGGTGAGAAAATAACGATATCCGCCACGAGCCTCAATATTAATCGGACCACGCACATCTGTATGTATGATTTCCAATAAATCTGTTGCTCTCTCCATAGTTCCGGAGAACGACGTTTTAGTCATCTTGCCCATGAGGCACGGTTCGCAAGTACCAAGTTATTCATAATCCAGTGGTTCCAAAAGTCCATCAGTATGGAGTTTCTTCATGCGCTTTACACCGATATGACCTAAACGACAGTGCCACAAATAAGTTGCACTATCATTATCAACTCTGCATCTTTTGGTTTCAACATTATGAATATGTGTATCACTACTATCGAGATTCAATAAGAATAGACCACTCTTCAGGGTGCATGACCATAAAAGATATTACTCATATAAATAGAACAACCATTATTCTCTGATTTAAATGAATAACCGCCTCGCATCAAACAAGATCCAGATATAATGTTCATGCTCAACACTGGCACCAAATAACAATTATTTAGGTATAAAACTAATCCCGAAGGTAGATGTAGAGGTAGCGTGCCGACCGCGATCACATCGACTTTGGAAACATTTCCCATGTGCATCGTCACCTCGTCCTTAGCCAATCTTTGCTTAATCCGTAGCCCCTGTTTCGAGTTGCAAATGTTAGCAACAGAACCAGTATCAAATACCCAGGTGCTACTTCGAGCATTAGTAAGGTACACATCAATAACATGTATATGACATATACCTTTGTTCACCTTGCCATCCTTCTTATCCGCCAAATACTTGGGGCAGTTCCGCTTCCAGTGACCAGTCTGCTTGCAGTAGAAGCACTCAGTTTCAGGCTTAGGTCCAGCTTTGGGTTTCTTCTCTTGAGCATCAACTTGTTTGCCATTCTTCTCGAAGTTCCCCTTCTTCTTCCCTTTGCTCTTTTTCTTGAAACTGGTGGTCTTATTGACCATCAACACTTGATGCTCCTTCTTGATTTCTACCTCCGCAGCTTTCAGCATTGCGAAGAGCTCGGGAATAGTCTTGTTCATCCCTTGCATATTATAGTTCATCACGAAGCTCTTGTAGCTTGGTGGCAGTGATTGGAGAATTCTGTCAATGACGCAATCATCTGGAAGATTAACTCCCAATTGAATCAAGTGATTATTATACCCAGACATTTTGAGTATATGCTCACTGACAGAACTGTTCTCCTCCATCTTGCAGCTATAGAACTTATTGGAGACTTCATATCTCTCAATCCGGGCATTTGCTTGAAATATTAACTTCAACTCCTGGAACATCTCATATGCTCCATGACGTTCAAAACGTCGTTGAAGTCCCGATTCTAAGCCGTAAAGCATGGCACACTGAACTATCGAGTAGTCATCAGCTTTGCTCTGCCAGACGTTCATAACATCTGGTGTTGCTCCAGCAGCAGGCCTGGCACCCAGCGGTGCTTCCAGGACGTAATTCTTCTGTGCAGCAATGAGGATAATCCTCAAGTTACGGACCCAGTCCGTAAATTGCTACCATCATCTTTCAACTTTGCTTTCTCAAGGAACGCATTAAAATTCAACGGAACAACAGCACGAGCCATCTATCTACAATCAACATAAACAAGCAAGATACTATCAGGTACTAAGTTCATGATAAATTTAAGTTCAATTAATCATATTACTTAAGAACTCCCACTTAGATAGACATCCCTCTAATCTTCTAAGTGATTACGTGATCCAAATCAACTAAACCATAACCGATCATCACGTGAGATGGAGTAGTTTTCAATGGTGAACATCGTTTATGTTGATCATATCTACTATATGATTCACGCTCGACCTTTCGGTCTCCGTGTTCCGAGGCCATATCTGCATATGCTAGGCTCGTCAAGTTTAACCTGAGTATTCTGCGTGTGCAAAACTGGCTTGCACCCGTTTGTATTTGAACGTAGAGCCTATCACACCCGATCATCACGTGGTGTCTCAGCACGAAGAACTTTCGCAACGATGCATACTCAGGGAGAACACTTCTTGATAATTTAGTGAGAGATCATCTTATAATGCTACCGTCAATCAAAGCAAGATAAGATGCATAAAAGATAAACATCACATGCAATCAATATAAGTGATATGATATGGCCATCATCATCTTGTGCTTGTGATCTCCATCTCCGAAGCACCGTCGTGATCACCATCATCACCGGCGCGACACCTTGATCTCCATCGTAGCATCGTTGTCGTCTCGCCAATCTTATGCTTCCACGACTATCACTACCGCTTAATGATAAAGTAAAGCATTACATCGCGATTGCATTGCATACAATAAAGCGACAACCATATGGCTCCTGCCAGTTGCCGATAACTCGGTTACAAAACATGATCATCTCATACAATAAAATTTAGCATCATGTCTTGACCATATCACATCACAACATGCCCTGCAAAAACAAGTTCGACGTCCTCTACTTTGTTGTTGCAAGTTTTACGTGGCTGCTACGGGCTTAAGCAAGAACCAATCTCACCTACGCATCAAAACCACAATGATAGTTTGTCAATTTGACTCCGTTTTAACCTTCGCAAGGACCGGGCGTAGCCACACTCGGTTCAACTAAAGTTGGAGAGACTGTCGCCCGCAAGCCACCTATGTGCAAAGCACGTCGGGAGAACCGGTCTCGCGTAAGCGTACGCGTAATGTCGGTCCGGGTCGTCTCGTCCAACAATACCGCCGAACCAAAGTATGACATGCTGGTAGGCAGTATGACTTATATCGCCCACAACTCACTTGTGTTCTACTCATGCATATAACATCAAACCATAAAACCTAGGCTCTAATACCACTATTTGGGTTTCGTAGTAATTTCAAAATTTTCCTACGCACACGCGAGATCATGGTGATGCATAGCAACGAGAGGGGAGAGTGTGATCTACGTACCCTTGTAGATCAACAGCGGAAGCGTTGACGCAACATAGAGGAAGTAGTCGTACGTCTTCCCGATCCGACCGATCCAAGCACCGTTACTCCGGCACCTCCGAGTTCTTAGCACACGTACAGCTCGATGACGCTCCCCGGGCTCCGATCCAGCAAAGCTTCGGGGATGAGTTCCGTCAGCACAACGGCGTGGTGACGATGATGATGTTCTACCAACGCAGGGCTTCGCCTAAGCACTACAACGGTATGACCGAGGTGGAATATGGTGGCAGGGGGCACCGCACACGGCTAAGGAACGATCACGTGGATCAACTTGTGTGTCTAGGGGTGCCCCCTGCCCCCGTATATAAAGGAGCCAAGGGGGAGGGTGCGGCCAGCCAAGGTGGGCGCGCCAAGGGGAGTCCTACTCCCACCGGGAGTAGGACTCCTAGTTGGACAAGGAGAGAGGGGAAAGAGGAGGAAGAGAGGAAGGAAAGGGGGGGCGTCGCCCCCCTTCCCTTGTCCTATTCGGACTAGGAAGGGGAGGGGCGCGCGGCCACCTCCTGCCTCCTTCTCTCTTGTCCCTCAAGGCCCATGTAGGCCCAATAAACCCCCCGGGGGGTTCCGGTAACCCCCTAGTACTCCGGTAAAATGCCGATTTCACCTGGAACGATTCCGATGTCCAAATATAGGCTTCCAATATATCAATCTTTATGTCTCGACCATTTCGAGACTCCTCGTCATGTCCATGATCACATCCGGGACTCCGAACTAACTTTGGTACATCAAAATGCATAAACTCATAATAACTGTCATCGTAACGTTAAGCGTGCGGACCCTACGGTTCGAGAACAATGTAGACATGACTGAGACAGATCTCCGGTCAATAACCAATAGCGGGACCTGGATGCCCATATTGGCTCCTACATATTCTACGAAGATCTTTATCGGTCAGAACGCATAACAACATACGTTGTTCCCTTTGTCATCGGTATGTTACTTGCCCGAGATTCGATCGTCGGTATCCAATACCTAGTTCAATCTCGTTACCTGCAAGTCTCTTTACTCGTTCCATAATACATCATCTCGCAACTAACTCATTAGTTACAATGCTTGCAAGGCTTATGTGATGTGCATTACCGAGAGGGCCCAGAGATACCTCTCCGACAATTGGAGTGACAAATCCTAATCTCGAAATACGCCAACCCAACATCTACCTTTGGAGACACCTGTAGTGCTCCTTTATAATCACCCAGTTACGTTGTGACGTTTGGTAGCACCCAAAGTGTTCCTCCGGCAAACGGGAGTTGCATAGTCTCATAGTCATAGGAACATGTACAAGTCATGAAGAAAGCAATAGCAACATACTAAACGATCGGGTGCTAAGCTAATGGAATGGGTCATGTCAATCAGATCATTCACCTAATGATGTGATCCCGTTAATCAAATAACAACTCTTTGTTCATGGTTAGGAAACATAACCATCTTTGACTAACGAGCTAGTCAAGTAGAGGCATACTAGTGACACTAAGTTTGTCTATGTATTCACACATGTATTATGTTTCCGGTTAATACAATTCTAGCATGAATAATAAACATTTATCATGATGTAAGGAAATAAATAATAACTTTATTATTGCCTCTAGGGCATATTTCCTTCAATGGTTTCATCATAAGTATCATGCATAGCAGAAGTGGCATCATCAATAACATGCGACATATCAGAACGAATAGCAGAAGCAGGTGTAGGTGTCGCAAGCTTACTCAAAACAGAAGGTGAATCAAGTGCAGAGCTAGATGGCAGTTCCTTACCTTCCCTCATAGTTGAGGGATAGGTCTTGGTTTTTGGATCTCTCAAGTTCTTCATAATGATAAGAAGATATATATCTCAAGTGACTCAAAGAATAGAGCTATGCTCCCCGGCAACGGCGCCAGAAAATAGTCTTGATAGCCCACAAGTATAGGGGATCGCAACAGTTTTCGAGGGTAGAGTATTCAACCCAAACTTATTGATTCGACACAAGGGAGCCAAAGAATATTCTCAAGTATTAGCAGCTGAGTTGTCAATTCAACCACACCTGGAAACTTAATATTTACATCAAAGTATTTAGTAGCAAAGTAATATGATAGTAGTGGTAACGGTAGCAAAAGGTAACATCAGTTAAAGTAATATTTTTGGTATTTTGTAGTGATAGTAGCAATAGCAACGGAAAAGTAAATAAGAGGAGAACAATATATGGAAAGCTCGTAGGCAATGGATCGGTGATGGAGAATTATGCCGGATGTGGTTCATCATGTAACAGTCATAACCTAGGGTGACACAGAACTAGCTCCAGTTCATTGATATAATGTAGGCATGTATTCCGAATATAGTCATACATGCTTATGGAAAAGAACTTGCATGCCATCTTTGTCCTACCCTCCCGTGGCAGCGGGGTCCTTACGGAAACTAAGGGATATTAAGGCCTCCTTTTAATAGAGAACCGGAACAAAGCATTAACACATAGTGAATACATGAACTCCTCAAACTACGGTCATCACCGGTAAGTATCCCGATTATTTTCACTTCGGGGTTAACGGATCATAACACATAATAGGTGACTATAGACTTGCAAGATAGGATCAAGAATACTCATATATTGATGAAAACATAATAGGTTCAGATCTGAAATCATGGCACTCGGGCCCTAGTGACAAGCATTAAGCATAGCAAAGTCATAGCAACATCAATCTCAGACCATAGTGGACACTAGGGATCAAACCCTAACAAAACTAACTCGATTACATGATAGATCCCATCCAACCCATCACCGTCTAGCAAGCCTACGATGGAATTACTCACGCACGGCGGTGAGCATCATGAAATTGGTGATGGAGGATGGTTGATGATGACGATGGCGACGGATTCCCCTCTCCGAAGCCCCGAACGGACTCCAGATCAGCCCTCCCGAGAGGTTTTAGGCCTTGGCGGCGGCTCCGTATCGTAAAACGCGATGATTTCTTCTCTCTGATTTTTTTCTCCCCCAGAACTCAATATATGGAGGTGGAGTTGGAGTCGGAGAGGCAACAGGGGGCCCACGAGGTAGGGGGGCGCGCCCTAGGGGGGCAGGCGCGCCCCCCACCCTCGTGGCAAGGTGGTGGGCCCCCTGGCCTTCATCTTTGGCGGGTATTTTTCTTATTTTCTAAAAAGTGTCTCCGTGAAGTTCCATGTTGTCGGGTGGTAGGTGCGACATATGCCAACGGATGGCTTATCATTGTGGGAGCCAGTAAGACATCGCCGGTGCCTGGAAACGGGATGAGGCGAAGACATGCACGCCGGCGGATCTTACCCAGCTTTGGGGCTCTCCGTGGAGATAACACCCCTACTGCTGCTCTGCGGGGTCTCCGCATGATCACTAGAAGGACAAGTAACTACACAATGCTCCTTGATCTGTTTGGTGGGAGGAGCAAGAAGGGCGCGGTCGGCTTGCTCTTCCTCCTTGTGTGGTATCTAAAACTAGCTGGGGGTCGAACCCTTTGCATGGGCGCCCCGGGGGGTTTATATAGGCCTACCCCCGGGGGTACAATGGTAATCCGACTAGGCGCGGGGCCCAGCCGTCTGTGACTGCGCTCGCCGGCTTCTACGCCGGCCGCTGGGGCCCGCCGACTGGTGGGTCCCGCCGGCTGCCGGCTCCTCGGTCGACAGGCAGGCCCCACTGTCCAGGACCTGGTCGGCGGCTTGTTACTGTTGCTCCATCTTGGTGACGTGGGCTTCGTCGTGGTAGGCGTGGCTATAGTACCGCCGCCCAACGGGCGATTGCTGTAGCCTCACCGCGTCTTGTCTCCTTAATGGGGCGTCCCCTTCGAGGAAGGCGGCAAGCCGGCTGCGGGGAGCCGGCTCTGTCTCGGGCGGGTCAACATGGCAACAGTGTTGCGCCGGGCGGGTCATGGTCACTCGTACGGCGCACTGTGTCGATCGTGCTCCGGGATTTGGGGGTGGCAGGCTTCACTGTAGCCACGCCCCGTCACATCGCCGCTAGATGGATGCAAACTTTGAGGGTACGGTCTCGACCGCTTTATGGGAGCCAGCTTCTTGGAGTCGGCCTTCTCGTGGCCGGCTTCTCGAAGTCGGCCCTCCCGTGGCTTTCTTCATGAGGGCTAAAGTCGGGCCGCCTTCTGAAAGCCGGCCTGGGTGACAGCCAGCAAGGGGAAGGCGGCCCCATGTCTTGGATTCTTGAGAGCCAGACGGGCTCGTAATTTTTTCAGAAGGGCAAGGGGAAGCCGGCTAGGCTACCCATGGCTATTTACTCCGACAGTAGTCCCCGAAGCTGATCGAGCTTCGAGGCGGACAAAGGGACGAGAAGCTTGGTCAGCTTCCTACCCTGAAGAGCCGGCTTTGGTGGTGTATGCCGATTTCGAGGAGCCCTGCGTCTTGCAGGTGGGAAAGTGGTCGACCCGCGTGCTGACCGCGGGCCCTCCCGCGGGCCACGTGGCTGCGAGACCCTGCCAGTGCACGCGCGCGACGGGACACCGCCGCAGGCCCAGGCCCGCCACTCCTAGGCCTCGCCCCGAGTGCTGATCTTCTGCGGCCCAGGTGGACCGCTCGCCTTCCCGTGGCGATTTTATTTCGCTGTTAGGGCGCAATAAACGCGGGACATAGGGGAGTGGGCACGATCGATCCCCACGTTTCCCCACGCCGCGCCTCCTCGGCTCCGCCACGCGAGCCTATAAGTAGGGGGAGGAGGGGGAGAGACAGAGGTTCGCACGCTCTCTCTCGCTCCGCCCCTTCTCGCCCTCCTTTCTTCCTCTCGTTGCCGCCGCAGCCTCCCATCTCAGCGCCGCCGCGCCACCACATCGTCTTGCTCCCATGCCGCTGTCGAGCTCGTGGGACGGCTCCAACGTCCATGAGGACCATGTTGAGTTCCTCCGCCAGACTCGGCGCCTGCCCGACGCCAACCTCGTGCGGGTCTGCCTGGCGCCGGAGACGGAGATCTCGCCGGCACCGGAGGAGGGCGCGCGGGTCGTCTTCCGCTCGCACTTCCTGCGCGGCTTCGGCCTTCCGGCGAGCGGGTTCCTGCGCTCCTTCCTCGAGTTCTACAATCTTCCGCCGCATCACCTCACGCCCAACGCGGTGATGCTGCTCTCGGCCTTCGTCTCTCTCTGTGAAGGTTTCTTGGGGGTGCTCCCCACGCTGGAGCTCTGAAGGGAATTCTTCCAGAGCAAACTCGGCACCGTCGTCGCAGGCATGCCCGCCCCCTGCGGGGCCTACATCGCCATGAGGCGGTCGGGCGAGAACAACCCGTTCCCGTCCATCCCCCTGATCCAGTCGGTGAAGATCTGGCAAAATTCGTACTTCTACGTGAAGAACGTCGCCCAGCAAGGAGACCACGTCAACCTGCCGGCTTACGTAGCCGGCCCGCCGGCTGGGAGGCAACCCTCATGGAGTTTCCGGTCCCGGTCGCTGTCTCAGGCCGGTAACGCAGCCGTCTCCTGGCTTCGGGTGATGATCCAGGCGGAAGGCCTGACCGGGGCCGACTTGGTGGCCGCCTTCGTGGAGCACCGGCTACTTCCTCTCCAAAGCCGTCCCCACATGATGTGTCAGATGAGCGGCCGCTTTGACCCAAGCCAGCTGAGCACCAGGGAGATGCCTCATGCGGAGGTGTCGTACATGGTGAACTATATCTCCAATTGCAAGCTCGCCGAGGACTGGCGATACGGCAAGGCGCCGTATTCTCGCGCCAACCCTCCGCTCGTGGTAGGCTTTCCTCTCTTTCTTCTTTTTGTTGGTAGCCGGCTTCATGATGGCCGGCTTCTGATCAGTCGGTTCTTCTTAGCAGAACCCCCTTCTTCCGCCGACGACCGGGGCAGCAGGGATAGAATGCCAGTACGTCCCCGACCGCACGGTGGACGACATCGACAACCCGGATTTGGGAGCGGCCGCCATGGAAGACGCCGTCGTGGGGGACAACGCCGAGCCCGGAGGCACAGGGCTCACTGCCGGCTTCGAGGACTGGCCGGATGATGCCGAAGTCGAAGTCGCCCCGCGTTGCTAGCCGGCGCCCGACCATCAAGGCGCGGGCTTGTCCACCGCGCCGGCTGCCAGCGGCGGCGCACAGAAACGCCGGGCCGCGTCAATCCTCTTCGGCAGCCGGCCGAAGAAGTCCAGAGCTTCCACCATGGCGACCAAACGAGACGAGGCGGCCGCGAAAGCGGCCCGCTTCCGCAAGGCGGTGAAGCAGCCTCAGGCGGTCTCAGCGTAAGTCATTGATTTCTTGGACGCATGCTTTTCATTGTTCTCTTCTGTTGAACATTCTTTCTAACCTTTCCCCGCTCGCTGGGCAGGGCGCCGCTTTCCCTTGAGCGGGGTCTGGGCGGCTCCGTAGTTGGGCCGACTGGAGGGTCTTCGGGCTCCCGCCGCGTGGACCCCCGCGCCGACCTCAGGGAGGCCACGGAGCGGAACGCCCGTGAGGCGCGAGAGGAGCGGGAGGCGGCGGAACAGGCGGCCGCCCAGGCGGCGAAGGAGCAGGCCGATGCGGCAGCCAAGGCCCAAGCGGGGGCGGCGACCACGGAGACGGAGGCAGAGGGTTCGCGTAACCAGCCTCCGTTGCTCGCCATTCCCCTCTGAGTCGTGGACCCTGACACCCCATTGCCCCTGGCGGAGGAAATCGTCCAAGACCCGCCGCTGATGGAGAGGAGGGAGGACCTCGTGGTCTTCGTGGAGAGAGCGCTGCCGGCAGCGCCAACCGGAGCGGGCCAAGGCGGCCAATCGTCAGCGGCGCCAGAGGAGCCGGCCGGGCGTGAGCCGGAGGTTGGAGCCGGCCTCGAGGTGCAGCCGGTAACGTGTCGGCGCGCAGGGGGAGGCGCCGCTCCGCCGGAGTCGCGCCGGCCAGTCGGCAGAGGCCCTGGAGGCGGCCAGCACCGCCATGTCCGAGTGGACTCCTAGCGGGGGGACTGGCGAGCTGAACGTGGTGGCCCAAGAGGTCCGCAGCCGGCTTCAAGCTCAAGCCACCCTACTGCAGCAGTACACCCAGGAGTTCCTTTCGACACGGGCCGCCATTCGAGTGAGTCTTTCATTCTTGGCCGCTTTGGTCTCTTGATTTCTTCTGTGGGGGCGCGTCAGCGCACCCACTGGGTGTAGTCCCCGAGATTCGGGCCGACTGCTGAGCAGTCGGGTCGGATCTTCCTTGACGACTACCTTATTCTTGCTTCCTGTCTGATCTTCCAGGAATATCATAACTCCCGTGCTGCCCCCTTCAACTCCCAGGCTCATGAGTTGGGTCAGAAGACCGACGACCTGGCCAACAGCCGAAGTAAGTGCTTGATCTTGTCTGTCTCCTGTGGGGGCGTGTCAGCGCACCCACTGGGTGTATCCCCGAGATTCGGGCCGACTGCTGAGCAGTCGGGTCGGATCTTCCTTGATGACTTTTTCCTTATTGGTTTTTTCTTTTGTCTTTCGTGTTTTCAGGGGCCAACGCCGACTTGAGGAGGGAGCTCGGCGAAGCGCAGGCCGCCCTTCACACCAAGGATGCTGAGTACGCTGCCTTGGTCCAGGAGCGTGACCGCCTGGCCAAGAAGCTGGCTGACCAGGAGGAGAGCCACAAGGCGGCCCTGGAGAAAGCGTAGGATAGCGAAGCCGCCCTAAAGGCAGAGTTTGAGACCGAGGCGGCAGGCTGGGCTGAGACCCGGCAAGCGCTGGATGAAGGCTTCGGTCGCATCGAGGACTTGATCGACGGTAAGCTGCCTTCCTCGCTCCTCTCCTGCCCCGGCCGCCTGGTTTTTGCTCTGACTTGTGCTGCTTCCTGTTTTCTGTGCAGACTACTTTCCCGGCTACTCCGCCTTCGCCGCCCAAACCATCGAGGCCCATCGCGAGGCGCGCCGTCAGGCGGGGGTCAACATCGCGCCGGACGCGAATCGGACGCTTGAGGAGCAGCTCTTGGCGGTCCAAGCGCGGCTGCGACCGGCTCACCGGATGCTTCGCCGGCTCCAACGTGCCGGAGCGCAGGTGTTGGCCGCCCTCTGGCCCAGCGAGACGATCCCCCGCACCCCGAGCCGGACTGCCGACTGGCTGGAGGTTGCAGTCGGTCGCTTTGAAGCTTGGAAGGAGTCGGCGGCCCGGCTTGGAGCCGGGCGGGCGTTGGAGTTCGTCCGAGCCTGGTACCCAGGGCTGAACCTGGACCAGCTGCGCACTTGGCGGCTGGAGGCCGACGCAGAGCTGGAGGAGGTGTGGCCGGCTATCGCCCAGCGTGCTTCGACGATCGCCGAGTGCACCGACATCAGCGTTTTCGCGCCTGAAATCAACGATGACGGCATTGCCCAGCCGGAGGAGTGGTTCGGGCTGAACCCGGCGGTGGGCGAGGACTCGGTAGAGGAGATCGCCTCCAGCGACGAGGGCGAAGATGACGAAGAAGAGGACGGTGAAGACGTCGAGCCGGCTAGTGGAACAACCGGCCGGCCTCAGGCTGACCGTGCCTCCAGCAACGAGGCGCGCGGAAGCTCGCCCTCTGCGGGAGGCGGTGATCAAGCCGAGGTTCGCCAGCCGGCCACTCCTTCAGCCGGCACAACCGTCTCCACCGACCAGCCCGGCTCGTCGGTCGCTCCGCCGGCTTAACCTGTCGTCCTTGTTTTTCCTGCTTGTTGCCTTTTGAACAATCTTTATTAAGCTTTCGCAGTTCCACCCACTGGGGGTGTATCCAAACTATGTTGAATGCTGGCCTCTTGGAGGTCTTTTATGTAAATATTATTGTGTGCATGTTTGGTTTCCATTCGCGCATGCTTTTTATCCTTAGGCTTTTTCCTTTGCCGCCTTCCCTCTTTGGGGAGGCAAGTACTCGAGCTTTCTTAGATTGAAGTGAAGTGAATGGAAATCGGCCGGCCGGCTACTCTGGTAGTCGGTCGGTGGTAGGCGGCAAACCGGCTGTCGTTATATTAGTCCGTTGGTCCCTAGCCATTTTTCGTGTGGGCATCCTTTCCTGCTTTTGACTCTTGCCAGCCAGACAGCCAGTTCTTCGAACTGCGAATTTGGCAAGAGCTAAGCTTGGGTGTCGGCACACTACTTGTCTGACCGCGGGTAGGACTTCTAATATAACTCCAGTCGGCCAGTCCCCGGGCCGACTAGTCTAACCCGGTGCCGGACGGAACAAGTAAATGAAATGACGAGCTCATAAGCATGATACTCTTCATTCATAGATAAAGGATGGCAGTCCCCGAGCCCTCCTCGGGGGGCCTATTGTCTCGTACTTAGTACAAAAGTTAGCGTGATACATACTGCCTTTCAACTGTAAAACCTTCGAAGGAGGTTGGCGTTCCATGGTCGTTCCGACTCCTTGCCGGAGTCGTCTCTCTTGCGTGCCTTGGGTTTCTGTGCGTCGATTAGGTAGTAGGAGTCGTTGCCTAAAGCTCTGCTGATGACGAAGGGGCCCTCCCAAGGGGCCGAGAGCTTGTGCTGGCCGGCTGTTCGCTGGATCAGCCGGAGCACAAGGTCGCCCTCTTGGAAGGATCTTGGTCTGACCTTCCGACTGTGGTAGCGGCGCAAACCCTGCTGGTAGATGGCAGACCGGCTGAGGGCTAACAGCCGGCCTTCTTCCAGCAGGTCAACGCCGTCTTCTCGTGCTTCCTTGGCCTCCGCCTCCGTGTACATGGTTACCCGGGGCGAGTCGAACTCGATGTCGGTTGGGATGATCGCCTCGGCACCGTACACGAGGAAGAAAGGAGTGAAGCCGGTTGACTTGTTCGGGGTAGTGCGCAGACTCCAGAGGACAGCCGGCAGCTCGTCGAGCCAACAGCCGGCTGAACGCTCTAGTGGTACGACCAGTCGGGGCCTGATGCCGGAGAGGATGAGGCCGTTCGCTCGCTCGACCTGGCCGTTTGACTGCGGGTGGGCGACGGACGCTAAGTCCAGCCGGATACCTTGCGTTGCACAGAAACGTGCCAAGGCTCCTTTGGCAAAATTCGTGCCATTGTCGGTGATGATGCTGTGTGGCACGCCGTACCGAGTTGTTATGTCTGTGATGAATGTCACGGCAGTCGGCCCATTCAGCTTCTTGATCGGCTTTGCCTCGATCCACTTGGTGAATTTGTCCACGGCGACGAGCAAATGCATCATGCCGCCGCGCGCCGTCTTGAATGGGCCCACCATGTCCAGTCCCCAAACGGCGAAGGGCCAGGTGAGGGGAATGGTCTTGAGTGCCGAAGCCGGCATGTGTTGCTTGGAGCTGAAGAGTTGGCACCCTTTGCAATTTTTAACTAATTCTTTGGCGTCATCCAAAGCAGTCGGCCAAAAGAAACCATGGCGAAAAGCTTTGGCGATGAGTGATCTTGAAGCCGCATGGTGGCCTCATTCTCCTTGGTGGATGTCTCTGAGGATTGCAATGCCCTTCTCTTGCTCGACGCATCGTTGGAGGACTCCAGTGACACTGCGCTTGATGAGCTCTCTGTTGATGATTGTGTATGCTCAGGCTCGGCGTTGGACTTGTCTTGCCTCTGTTTTGTCAGCCGGCAGATCTTGGTTTACTAGGAAGTTGAGGATGGACTGTGCCCACGATGTAGCCGCGACTTCTCCTATTGCCAATGTGGCTACTGCCATCAGGGTGGGCGGGCTGGGTGGTGAAATGCTGGAGTCGGCCGCCGGCTGTTGTGTTGGTGCAGTCCCCGAGCCGGGTGTGGCAGTCCCTGAGCCGGCTACCAAAGTCCCCGGGCCGACTACTGAAGTCCCTGGGTTGCCTGCTTGGTTCTTTGAGCCGGACCCGGCCGCGTCGGGGTCAGGCGGTACGAAGATGGAATCGGACTCTGGAGACGGCTTGATGGACGGCTTGAGGAGGCGTTGTAGAGCCACGTCGGTTGGTATTGCTTGCCGAGTGGAGCCTATTCGAGCCAGGGCATCGGCTGGCTCGTTGTCGGCTCGCGGTACATGGAGGAACTCGCATCCTTCAAAGTATCCGCTGAGTTGCTGAACCAGGAAGCGGTAGCTTGCCATATTTGCGTCCTTGGCGTCCCAGTCGCCGGATGATTGCTGAACCACCAAGTCCGAGTCACCATAACATAGGATCCGGCGGATGCCGAGTTCCTTGGCAAGCCGGAGCCCGTGTATGAGTGCCTCGTACTCGGCTACATTGTTGGAGGCGGCAAAGTGAATCTGCAGTGTGTATCTGAGCTTGTCGCCTTTGGGAGAGGTAAGGACAACGTCGGCTCCCAAGCCGGTGCGCATCTTGGACCCGTCGAAGTGCATGCGCCAATGGGTGGAGTCGGGAGCCGGCGGCAGGTACTGGGTCTTGGCCCAGTCGACGAGGAAGTCGGCCAGTGCTTGGGACTTGATGGTGGTGCGGGGCTGGTAGAAGATCGTGTAAGGGGCCAGCTCGATGGCCCATTTCGCCACCCGGCCGGATGCATCCCGGCTGCCTATGATCTCGGCCAACGGGGCGGTGCATACGACCGTGACGGGATGCTCTTGAAAGTAGGGCTTCAGCTTCTTGGCGGTGAAGTACACGCCGTAACACATCTTCTGGTAGTGCGGGTAGTTCTGCTTTGAGGCGGACAGCACCTCGCTCAAGTAGTACACTGGCCTCTGGACCGGCTGGGCTCGGCCTTCTTCTAGGCGTTGGACTACGATGACGGTGCTGACCACCCAGCTGGTTGCGGCAATGTAAAGGAGCATGGGCTCTTTCTCAGTCGGCGCCGCTAGGACAGGCGGCGTGGCCAGCATCTTCTTCAGCACGTGAAAAGCTTGGTCGGCCTGGTCATTCCACTCGAAATGAGTGCTCTTCTTCATGAGGCGGTAGAGGGGGAGAGCTTTCTCTCCGAGCTAGCTGATGAAGCGGTTCAAGGAGGCCAAGCATTCGGTGAACTTCTGGATGTCTCGAAGCTTGGTGGGGATCGCCATTCTCTCGATGGCCTTGATCTTCACCGGGTTGCATTCGATGCCGCGTTCGGAGACCAGGAAGCCTAGGAGCTGGCCAGCTGGCACTCCGAACACGCATTTCTCGGGGTTGAGCTTGATTTGGAACCGGCGTAGGTTCTCAAATGTTTCTTTGAGGTCTTCCAGCAAGGTGCCGTGCGTCTCCGTCTTCACCACAATGTCATCTACGTATACGTGAGCGTTTCTGCCGAGTTGCTTGAGGAGGCACTTCTGCATGCAACGCTGAAAAGTGGCACCGGCATTTCTTAAGCCGAATGTCATAGTTAGGTAGCAGAAGGCTCCAAATGGCGTGATGAAGGCGGTCTTCAGGCGGTCAGCCGGATCTAGCTTTATCTGGTGATATCCTGAGTAAGCATCCAAGAAACTCAACAGCTCGCATCCGGCCGTGGAGTCTATCACTTGGTCAATCCTCGGCAGGGCAAAGGGATCTTTAGGGCAGGCCTTGTTGAGGCTTGTGTAGTCTATACACATGCGCCACTTGTTGTTCTTCTTTAGCACGAGGACCGGGTTGGCAAGCCACTCTGGAAAGAAGACTTCCATAATGAAGCCGGCCGCCAGAAGCCGGGCTATCTCCTCCCCTACAATCCTTCTCGTTTCCTCCGATAGTCGGTGGAGGGGCTGCTTGACTGGTTTTGCGTCTTCTCGGACGTGTAGTTTGTGCTCGGCGAATTCCTTTGGAACACCCGGCATGTCCTTGGGGGACCATGCAAAGATGTCCCGATTCTCACGGAGGAAATCGACGAGCTCGCCTTCCTATTTGCTGTTCAGGCTTGCCCCGATGACGGCAAACCTCTCGGGGTGCTCGGGGTCAAGGGGTATCTTCTTGGTTTCTTTGGCCGGCTGGAAGGATCCTTGGGCATCATACTCCTTGGGGTCGGGGGACAGGTTCGGCTGCTTGCCGGCCATGGCCACGACCCGGTCCAACATCTTCTTCTCTTCGGCAATCACAAGGGACTCGGCCAGCCGGCTGCTGGCGGCAGCGCACTCGGAAGACTTCTTGTAATCGCCGGCTACGGTGATGACGCCCTTGGAACTCGGTATCTTCATCTTGAGGTATGCATAGTGGGGAAATGCCATGAACCTGGCCAAGGCGGGTCGGCCAAGCAACGCATGGTAGGGGCTCTCCAGGTCCACCACTTCAAACCAAATTGCTTCCCGGCGGAAATGATCCTTGTCCCCAAAGAGTACATCAATCTTGATCTTGCCAATGGGGGCACAGGACAAGCCGGGTATGATGCCATGGAACACTGTCCGAGTAGGCATGAGTTGCTTCGTCTTGACATTTAGCTTCTCCAGGGTGTCACGGTATAGGATGTTGATGCTGCTCCCGCCGTCTATCAGCACGTGGGAGAAACGGGCGGCGCATCTGTCCGTTGCGAGGGTGGCTTCCAGGACCAACGCATAAGAGCCGGGAGACGGCATCACCTCTGGGTGGTCGGCCCGGCTCCAGCTGATGGGTTTTTCTGACCAATGCATGTGCCCGGCGGGGTTGGCAGCGACCACGCTGACTTCCTGGTGCTCTCAGCGTTTGCCGCGCCGGTCTTCGAGCTGGCTTGTAAAGACGATGTAGGTTGCTTGCTCGTCGGGGAATTCGTCGTGCACGGCTCCGACTGCGGGCTGAGCGGCCGGAGGCGGCGGAGCCGGAGGCGGCGGGCCGGCAGGCGGAGGCGGCGCGAGCCCTTCGCCTTTAGAGATTCGGGTGAGCCAATGGCACTTCCGGGTTGTGTGGTTGGACGGCTTCGCGCCGCTATGGAATTTGCACGGGGCGTCGAGAGTTTGCTCGTAGGAGAAAGCCGGCTGCCAAGCCGGCCGGCCGCCCTTGGGCTTCTTGGGCGCGGGCCACCCTTCAGGCGGCGCGTCTTCGACTGTGGCCACCTGCCGACTGGCGGGAGGCGGCGCAGGACCCTTGCGCTTGTGGTCGTTTTGGTGGGGGCGTCGGCCGGAATCCCCTGCCGGCGTCTTGGGCGCCGGGTTGAGTACTTTCCCGGACACGTCTACCCGGAGCTCGGTCTTCATCGAAGAGTCGGCGGTGGCGTATTTGTCCGCTATGTCCAGAAGCTCGTCGAGGGTAGTCGGCTCGTCGCAGAGAAGCTTGTGCTTGAGGAGGGTGCCTTCCCGGCACCCGACAGTGAAGTATTCTATGGCTTGCACCTCGTACACCCCCTCGCAAGAATTGCGGAGCTCGGCCCAACGCGTGAGGTAGTCGCGAGTGGACTCGGCTGGGCCCTGCACGCACAAGGAGAGCTGCCTGGGCTTGGGAGCCCGCTTGTAGGTGCTGGTGAAGTTGCGGATGAAAGCTTCAGTGAAATATAGCCAGCTGTTGATGCTGAGAGGCTTGAGGCTGTTGAGCCAGGTCCGCGCTGTGCCTTGCAGCATGAGGGGCACGTACTTCACGGCAACGCGCCGGTTGCCGTTGGCTATGCTGACCGCCGTGGAGTAGTCGATCAACCAATCTTCCGGCTTCACGGAGCCGTTGTACTTGGGCGTGTCTCTTGGGAGCGAGAACCCTTTGGGGAAAGGCTCGTCGCGGATGCGGGGGCCGAAACAAGGCGCGCCGACATCGTCTTCTTCTTCCAGTGCTAGGGATCGCGCCAGGTGGTCGATCCGATGGCGGGCGTCATTCTTGCTGACTCCTTCGCGGCGACCTAGTCGGCCGCTGAGATTCGGGTGCGCCACAGGCGGCGGAGTGGGATATCTCTCTCCATGGGGTCGAGGCGGAGGCGGGTTGCCCCGCCATTCCATGGCTCAGGGATGGCCGTCCGCGTCTCGCTCGATGGAGATTTGGGTCCGGCTTCGGCTGGCCGCCGGCTCTTTCTCGCGCCGCGCGCGGGCGTTGCTCGTAGTCGGTGTCCGGGACGTCGCGCCGTGATCTCGGCGCGGGGGAGGGCTTCCCGCGCGGGCGTCGGCTTCGTGCCGCCGTGCGGCCGCGTCAATCAGCTACTGGATGCGCCGGGTCATGTGGGGGAGTTCTTCGGCCTCCAAGCCGTCCAACTCGTCCACGGCCGCCTGGGCGGCACGCAAGTTCTCGAGTGGAGTGGCATAGACCGGGCGATCGACTCCCAGCGTGTCGGCGATGGCAGCGCCGCGTTGCTTGACCACCCCGGCCCATCTTGGCCCGCCCGGGGCCGGCGTGCCGAAGGCGGCGCGGTCAGCTTCGCGCTGGTAGGCCTCAGTAAGGCGTCTCACGGAAGCCAGCCTCCGGCCCTCCACGAGGAGAGCGAGGCGGCGTGCCTCCAGTGCTTCGTCGTCGGCATCAGCCGGGAGGGGGACGGACAAGTCGTGGGCCGCCGCGTGCGGGGCGTCGTGGCGCTCTCGTCAGCCGTGCCGCCGTGGCCGATGACCATCACCTCGGTGGTGACAGTATCGCAGCCGTCGGTCCGAGGAAGCGGGTCATTGTAGATCGCGACGTTGGTGGGGAAGGTGTCGAATGAGGCCGTGTCGGAGTCGACGGGCATCGGGTCGGTGGAGCCAACCGACTCCAGATCCACAGCGGGCTCGCTGGAGACATGGAGCTGGCCGAGGAGGTTGGCGAGGTGGTCCGGGCCCGCATCGGAGGCGAGCTCGTCGGAGATGAGGGTCTCGTCGAGGAGATCGGTGAGGCTGCTCGCCGCGCAGATGCTGGCGACGCCTTGCAGCGCGTCGTGGCAAGCGCCATCGAGCGTGTCGGGCTGGCTACGCTCGCTGGGGAGGAAGAGGGTTCCCGTCCAGAACAGGTCTCCGGACGACGATGCACCTGGCCCCACGGTGGGCGCCAAATGTCGGGTGGTAGGTGCGACATATGCCAACGGATGGCTTATCATTGTGGGAGCCAGTAAGACATCGCCAGTGCCTGGAAACGGGATGAGGCGAAGACATGCACGCCGGTGGATCTTACCCAGCTTCGGGGCTCTCCGTGGAGATAACACCCCTACTGCTGCTCTGTGGGGTCTCCGCATGATCACTAGAAGGACAAGTAACTACACAATGCTCCTTGAGCTGTTTGGTGGGAGGAGGAAGAAGGGCGCGGTCAGCTTGCTATTCCTCCTTGTGTGGTATCTAAAACTAGCTGGGGTCGAACCCTTTGCATGGGCGCCCCGGGGGGTTTATATAGGCCTACCCCCCGGGGGGTACAATGGTAATCCGACTGGGCGCGGGGCCCAGCCGTCTGTGACTGCGCTCGCCGGCTTCTGCGCCGGCCGCTGGGGCCCGCCAACTGGTGGGTCCCGCCAGCTGCCGGCTCCTCGGTCGACAGGCAGGCCCCACTGTCTAGGACCTGGTCGGCTGGTTACTGTTGCTCCATCTTGGTGACGTGGGCTTCGCCGTGGTAGGCGTGGCTATAGTACCGCCGCCCAGCGGGCGATTACTGTAGCCTCACCGCGTCTTGTCTCCTTAATGGGGCGTCCCCTTCGAGGAAGGCGGCAAGCCGGCTGCGGGGAGCCGGCTCTGTCTCGGGCCGACTGGGGGAGGCGTGGCCGCCTTCGGGTGTCTCTCTGCCCGAAGGGGCCCACCGCCCGTGGGCCGTACTGGCCTCCCATCATGGATGGCGTCAGGGTCAACATGGCAACAGTGTTGCGCCGGGCGGGTCGTGATCACTCGTACGGCGCACTGTGTCGATCGTGCTCCGGGATTTGGGGGTGGCAGGCTTCACTGTAGCCACGCCCCGTCACATCGCCGCTAGGTGGATGCAAAATTTGAGGGTACGGTCTTGACCGCTTTATGGGAGCCGGCTTCTTGGAGTCGGCCTTCTCGCAGCCGGCTTCTCGAAGTCGGCCCTCCCGTGGCTTTCTTCATGAGGGCTAAAGTCGGGCCGCCTTCCGAAAGCCGGCCTAGGTGACAGCCAGCAAGGGGAAGGCGGCCCCATGTCTTGGATTCTTGAGAGCCGGACGGGCTCGTAATTTTTTCAGAAGGGCCAGGGGAAGCCGGCTAGGCTACCCATGGCTATTTACTCCGACACAGGTCATTCCGAGAACGTTTGCTCCTACACATAAATAACACCATGGTAGTTCTGCTGAAAACAGCGTCAGTCCGGGTTAGTTCCATTCAAATCATGCAAGTTAGAGTCCAAAACAAGGGCAAAAGTGTTTGGAAAAGTAGATACGTTGGAGACGTATCAAGCCACGAGAGGATTCATTCCGCCCCCCGCCCGAGCCAGAGTTACAGCAGGCATATTGATGAACCAGCTGTGTCAAGCAGTGCGTGGAACTGTAACCCGCCTCGAGGGCATAACCCGGCGGGCGGTGGTGCTAATGCTCGGGAAGTGGTGGATCATGGTAGAGCACGTCGAGAAGCCGAGTTAGCGGCGCCGTACGTGGCCTGTCAGCTTACTCCGGTCCGTCCAACTACTTTGGTGGAACCATGTGTTGCTTTCAGCTCTTTGGGGGTTCCGTGTCTCACCCCGGCTCTACGCAACATGCGGCTGCCCAAGGATTTCAAAGGTCCTCGTAAGGTGCCCAATTACACTGCCGATTTACCCCCTGAATCATGGGTTGAGAGCTATGAAATGGCGATGGAGATGCTGGATGTGGATGATGCGGCATGTGCTAAATACTTCACCATGATGTTGGAAGGAATAGCTCATACTTGGCTGAAAAGTTTACCAGCTAAATCCATTGGGTCATGCGCCGAGTTAAAGGCCCGGTTTATTCGGAATTTCAAAGATACGTGCAAGCAGCCCATGCCAAATGTGGACTTAGCCACCTGTGTCCAAGAAGAAGGTGAATCGACAACCCATTGGGTGCGTCGGGTCTCAGCAATTCTGCATTCATTGGACTGCATTAACCCTGATACAGCAGTCTTAACATTGGAAGGCAATTGCCGGTTCATGCCTCTGAAGCTGAAGTTAGGGCGGCTCAAGCGTCACTGCGGTGACATGGGGAAATTTATGGCAGCTCTGGTTAAGTATGCTGACTCTGATAGTACCAAGGACCCCAAGTCTGATGATGAAAAGCCGGGGAAGGGAAAGAAGAGCGGCAACACCAAGGGGCAACAGCATAACCCGGCGGGCCATGGAAACAACGATAAGCGCAAGGCGGATAACAGTTTGGATCTTTTGGCTAACACCAATACACAGAATAATGGTCAGCGTCGTAAGGGTAAACCGCCCCCGCGGAGTGGAGGACCAGGTATCAATCTTGAGCACCTGTTAAATCAGCCTTGCCTAAGGCACGGGACGCGAGAAAGGCCAGCTACGCACCTCTGGAAGGATTGCTTTATTATGAGGGAGTTCAAAAACTCAAACCTTTTCCAAGATGGTCATGGACCGGGCAGCGGTTCAGGGACGGGTTATGGTGGAGGCAGTTCTGGCTCAGGACCTGAAGGCAATCAAGGCAATCATGGCAACCAGGGTGGTTATAACCAGCAACATCATCAGGGGAGTCAACAGCAGCAACAATCGGGTTATCAGAGCAACCCGAAGCAGTTGAATAGTGTGCAGTATCATGTCTTCACTACTAGCATGTGCAGGCGCGATCAGAAGCTTCCGTTACTTATGCTAGTCTGAACAGCCCATTGTGTGGAGTCGAGAGGATCATCTGTCTCGGGTTGATAATCCGGGTCATCTGGCATTGGTGGTGGCGCCTCAGGTTGGAGGGTATAAGTTCACCAAGGTGCTCATGGATGGAGGGAGTAGTATCAATATCATTTATTATGAAACCTTCCGTCGCATGGGGTTGACAGATAAGAATCTTAAACCGTCGAACACTGTTTTCCATGGTGTGGTGCCTGGTAAATCGGCGTATCCAGTTGGCAAGATAGCTCTGGAGGTTGCTTTTGGAGATGATCATGATTCAAGATCAGAGACATTGACTTTTGAAGTGGTCAAAATCAAGAGCCCTTATCATGCCCTGTTTGGACGGCCGGCTTATGCTAAGTTCATGGCAAGGCCCTGTTATGTTTATCTGCAGCTCAAGATGTCGGGTCATAAGGGGACCATCACGGTACATGAGAGCCGTAGATAGCTTTGGAATGTGAAGAAGGTGATGCGGCCTATGCTGAGTCGGTTTATGTAACAGAGGAGTTGAAGTTCTATAAGGACAATGTTGATCTGGCGGATATGACTTCTTTAAAAAATCCAACTACAGAGCATGATCCGTCCTTGAAGTTTAAATCGGCTGATGAGACCAAGGTGGTTGATTTTGTTCCTGGCAATTCATCCAAGTAGTTTAGCATCAGCGCTAACCTGGATCCGAAATAGGAAAGCCCGCTCATCGAGTTCATCCGTGAGAACTGGGACATCTTTGCATGGAAACCTTCTGACATGTCAGGTGTACCGAGGGAACTCGTTGAGCACACTCTTAATATCGATCCCAAATATAAACCGGTCAAGCAGTTTCTCCGCTGCTTCAATGAAGAAAGGCGCAAGGCCATTGGTGAGGAGGTAGCCCGGCTCTTGTCAGCAGGGTTTATTGTGGAGGTTTTTCACCCTGAATGGTTAGCTAACCCGGTGCTTGTACTTAAAAAGAACAGCACTTGGCGTATGTGTGTGGACTACACAGATTTGAACAAGGCTTGTTGAGCTGATCCCTTTGCTCTCCCTCGTATTGATCAAATCATTGATACTACAGCGGGTTGTGAGTGTTTGAGTTTTCTGGATGCATATTCTGGTTATCACCAGATCAAAATGGCAATTAAGGACCAAGAAAAGACAACTTTTATAACTCCCTTTGGAGCCTTCTGCTATGTATCTATGCCTTTTGGGCTCAAGAGTGCCCAGGCGACTTATCAACGTTGTGTGCAGAATTGTCTTCATACTCAGATTGGGCACAATGTTCATGCTTATGTGGATGATATTGTGGTGAAGTCCAAAAAACAAGAGACGTTAATAGATGATTTGAAGGAAACTTTTGATAATCTCCGGGTTTATAAGATGATGCTTAATCCATCCAAGTGTGTTTTTGGTGTACCAGCAGGCAAGCTCTTGGGTTTTCTGGTGTCTAACAGGGGCATTGAAGCTAATCCGGAAAAGATCAAAGCTATTACGTCTCTAGCTAAACCGGCGTGTATTAACGATGTTCAATGTCTGGCAGGTCGCATTGCAGCATTGAGCCGGTTTATCAGCCTATTGGGAGAGAAAGCTATCCCTCTATATCAGATGATGAAAAAGACAGAAAATTGTGTTTGGAGTGATGCTGCTAATGCGGCGTTTGAGGACTTGAAGAAACAGTTAGCTGAGCCACATGTCCTTGCTGCTCCGGTCGATAAAGAACCATTGTTGTTATATGTGGCCGCGAATGCCCGGGCTGTCAGTGTGGCCATTGTGGTAGAACGTAAGGAGGCTGGCAAGGAGTATCCGGTTCAACGTCCGGTTTATTATATAAGTGAGGTGCTCATTGATTCCAAGCAGAGGTACCCACATTGGCAGAAGCTGGTGTATGAAGTTTTTATGGCGAGCCGGAAGCTTAAGCAGTATTTTCAGGGTCATCCCATCACTGTGGTCAGTTCTGCCCCTTTGGGAGATATAATCCAAAACAGAGAAGCAACTGGCCGGGTTGCCAAGTGGGCCATTGAGCTTGGACCTCATGGGTTAAAGTATGTGCCTCGCACGGCAATCAAGTCCTAAGCACGTGTGGATTTCATAAATGACTGGACAGAGTTGCAGGCGCCGGAAGAAAAACCGGATAACACTTATTGGACTATTTATTTTGATGGGTCCAGGCAATTGGAGGGCTCGGGGGCTGGAGTCGTGTTAACTTCCCCACGAGGTGATAAATTTTGTCGTGTTCTTCGTTTAATGTTCCCTTGCACTAACAATGCAGCTGTGTATGAGGCCTTACTCCATGGTCTTCGGATGGCTAAGGAGATGAATTTAAGTCGGGTTAAGTGCTTTGGTGATTTGGACCTGGTAGCTCAACAAGTGTCTGGTACTTGGGATTCCAAGGATTCGCTCATGGAGGCGTATCGACGAGAGGCGGACATTGTGGCTGGTCATTTCAAGGGTTATCAGGTTGACCATGTGGACCGGCAAAAGAACAAAGCGGCGGACTCTTTAAGACGTTTGGGTTCCCAATGTAAACCGGTGCCACCCAATGTTTTTCTGGATGTTTTGCATAACCTGTCGGTCAAACTACCCACAGAGGAGGATTTGGCTATTCCTGATCTGGAGGCTCAGTTGGTGGCGGCTCTTCATGTTATCCCAGATTGGACAGTCCCATATTTGGCGTATATGAACTGGGGCGAGTTACCGGAGGATGAAACTTTGGCCAGGCAGATAATCCGGCGATCCAAGTCAATGACCATTGCCAACGGAGAATTGCATCATTGCAGTGTAACATGGGCGTTTCAGCGTTGTGTATCTCCTGAAGAAGGTTGTGAGTTTTTGCGTGAGATCCATGAAGGAGATTGTGGTCACCATGCCGGTTCAAAGTCCCCGGTAGCTGAAGCTTTTCGTTACGGCTTCTATTGGCTGACGGCTCATGCTGATGCTGAGGACTTGGTGAAAAAGTGTGATGGTTGTCAGAAGTTTTCACGATGAGCTCATGTTCCGGCTCAGGAATTGAGGATGATTCCAATCACTTGGCCGTTTGCAACTTGGGGGCTGGATATGGTTGGGCCTTTTAAGAGGTCCAAGGATAAGAAGACCCACCTTCTGGTGGTGGTTGATATGTTTACTAAGTGGGTGGAGGCAGAGCCAGTCAGTAAGTGTGATGCAGCCACGGCGGCTCAATTAATCAAAAAGGTGATTTTCCTGTTTGGTTTCACACACAGAATCATAACTGATAATGGCACTAATCTGTCCAAGGGTGCCATGAAAGAATTTTGTCAACGTGAGCACATCCGGCTTGACATGTCATCAGTGGCTCACCCCCAATCTAATGGTCAAGCAGAGAGAGCCAATCAAGAGATCCTGAGAGGGATCAAGCCCCGGCTTATGGTTCCTTTACAACGGACGCCGGATTGTTGGGTGGAGGAGTTACCTTCTGTGTTATGGAGCATTAATACCACTCCCAACAGACCTACGGGTTACACACCTTTTTTCATGGTTTACAGAGTAGAGGCGGTTCTCCCTAGTGACATACGTCATGACTCACCCCGTGTGGTGGCTTATGTTGAAGCTGACAATGAGAAAGCACGTCAGGAAGCACTTGACCTGTTAGATGAGGAGCGTGATATTGCAGCGGCTCATTCGGCGATTTACCAGCAAGATCTGCGTCGTTATCACAGCCGTCGGGTTAAAACCAGAACTTTTCAAGAAGGCGATCTGGTGCTCCGGCTCATCCAGGACCAGACTGATATGCACAAGTTATCTCCAGCTTGGGAAGGACCCTTTGTGATCAGCAAGAATCTGCACAATGGGTCATACTACCTCATCGATGTTCGAGAGCACAAAGACTCACGTAAATCGGAGGAGGAGACCCACTGGCCGTGGAATATCGCTCATCTTCGGCCCTATTACACCTGAGCCATAGGCTCCTCTTATGTACATATTCTTGACAATGTATATATTATGATGATTAATATAATAAACCGGCATCCCTGCCAAAGCAGGGCCTCTGCTGTTTCTCTTTAAAAAGTTTTTGATTACATGGGGGCTTCTGTTTATAAAGCGGAGTTCTTGTTACTTATTGATCCGGCTTATAAGCCACATATATAAAAAACTTGGGGGCTTGCTACCCAAAGTCCAAAAGAGAGTCTGTTGCAGAGCACAACTCAAACATAGGCGTCCATTGAGCACAACTCAAAATATTGCTTGGGGGTTCTTTTGTTCTACAAGAACACAGAGCTTACAACCTTGTAATAAGCTATAAAAGCCAGGCTTGGAAGCCAGGTGTATTCACCTAAAACCCCGGGTTATCTTGCCTTTTTAAGTAAGTCACTCCATCTAGGTAATCCTGGTATGACCCGTCGAACGTTTGACAAGTCAATCTTATACAGACCCTGAACTTGTCTTAGTTAAAATGACGGTTGGTTAATGTGAGGTCCATCTTATAAGGCTTTGTAAAATGGTTTAACTCAGTGGCCTGGCAGCCCATGAAAAGCCTCGCTTTTTGCATACTTTTCCTTTGCAATCTTTCTATTTGAGATTTATTTTAATGCGGTTTATACTAAATCCGGTGTTTACTGACCCGGCCTGGCTGTTGACTATATGTCGGCCGAACACACTAAAAATATTGCTGGTGTTTATTGACCCGGCTTGGTTGTCGATTATAAATCGTCAGCATACACTCAGTTATAATCCAGTGTTGATTGACCTGGTCTAGCTTTCGACTATAAGTCGCCAGTATGATATACGGATAATCCGGTGTTTATTACAACCCGGTACGGCTTTATTATAAACCGGCAAAACATGGGAGGAGTTATCAGTACTCAAGATTTGGGTTATCACCCTTACTACAAAAAGTTGGTAAACCAACGATGTGATTCAATGTCACATGTATGATATATTTCATATTTGATTATTCTTAAGTACAACCTTGGTTATAAACCGGGGTTATATGTTGGGCATTATGACCCGTCCGGCGGTAAACCGCCAGGACACTTTAAACTTGTTGTATGCAGAAATAGGTTGAATAAAGCTGCTAAGGATCATAAGCAGGCATAGCATAATAATGGCAGATTAACAGTGTCATGCAAAGTGAATATGCATGATGGCATAGCAGACCAAGTGTATAAAACTAGCCTTACAAGGCGCTTTGATGCCCAAAAGGATAATTTTTTTCAACAAGTGTTACAGTATGCAGAAGGCTAAGCCAGCCTCCGGATCATGACTCTTCGCCGGGCTGACTTGATGGCTGTGGATCATCCTGCGCCAGTTCATCCTCCTTCTCTCCGCCCAGCGGCTGGAAGTCAATGGTTGCCCAATCGATTCCAGTTAGGGCCTTGAATACAACTTCATTGCTTATAAGTGTGGAGGGTCCAACATCAAGGGCGTAAGTATGCTTATGGATTGGTGGGATAAGATTTTGCACATCATACGTTAGTGCATTAACCCGTTTGTTGTTGGCATCATAAATCGACTGGTAATGAGAAAGATCCACCTCTTCAGCCAATTTGCTAGCTAATGAGCGCATTTGCTTCGTCAGAGCTCGGAGATCATCATTATCAAAATCTGACCCGCCTTCCTTTATGCTCGGATACCTGCCTCCTACATCAGCCGGGTCAAGATCTGGTATCCAAGCTTTAGCCCGGATTAGTGCGGTCAGAGCACCTGCCCTTGCAGCTAATCTTTTTAACTCTTCAAACCGGGCAGGCAGCATTGATAGCCTTTCTAATGTTTCCTTGATCAAGGTCGGGGGCGGTTTGTTATGAGAGGTAGTACAAATGATCCGTTGCGCGCCGGTATATAATTGTTCTATAAGAGTATAGGCAACCTTCAATTTCTTCTACATATCGGAGCCCAGATGCGTAATGCGTGATCCTGCATCATTACGCACGTCGATAAACCGGCAGTTTATGGGATAATACTTGATAACATCTTATAATAAGGATACTTACCAAATACAGGAGTGGTCATGGCATTTATTTGCCGCTTCAAACCAGTCAGCTCTTCTACCACCGGATTAAGGGCTGCCTCTGCATCCTCAACCCTCTTTTGCAGTGCGGTTTTCTCTATGTCCCAGTCTGCCCACTCCTTATTGAAGTTTTCCTTCGGTTTCTCCATGGTTGCTAAGTCACTGGTCAGCTCCTCTTTGGCTTTGGAAGTTTCTGCTTGTTGGGACTTGATAATTTTTTGAAGATCAGCGGTTTGAGATTCCTTTTTTGCTCAGCTCAGCCTGTAAGAGACATACATGTTATGAGTTGGCAGCATATATTTGAAGTACCAAGCACATAACAAGTTATACACTTGGCACTTGGGGGCTAATGCCTATTTCTTCTTATCAAAATTTTCTTATAAGTCCCAAGATCAATTCACGTATTATTCTTGGCACTTGGGGGCTAATGTATATTTGTTCAGATATTACAAAGTCCCGATTCATCTTGAAAAGATAAACCTGCCCTTGGGGGCTACGCACGCAAAGTTGAAGTATTACAGAGTCCCGGTTTACATTGCTATCATAAACCGGCCCTTGGGGGCTACTGGAGTTGATATTAGAAACTGGATACAAGAAAGAAACAATTATGCAGCATAAACAATATTTACCTCATATCGCTCCTTCATCATATTCACTAAACCGGCTTCATAGTCACGGCTTGTGTACAGATGGTTTAAAAAACCAGAATGAAGGTCTTGGGCATTGAGGTGGGCATAGCTGGACAAATCTGTTTTCCACTTGCCCTTATCCATTGCAGAAAGCTCTTCCTTGGCACTATGCTTTGATAAAGCGGTAGGATTGCCAGGGGTGGTGTGGCCGACGCCGGTGATCATAATGTCATCAATATTGTCATTAGCACTATTGAGTGGGCTTGGCGGTTTGTCAGTGGCTCCGACTAGGCTTGCTGGTTTATCAACACGGCCTTCTTCAGGGTCAACTTCCATTTGTTCAGTTGTTAAGTCATGATCTTGCGGTGGTAGATCATTGAGTATAGAGTCAGCATTGGTATCTTCCGGTTCAGGCCTGGCCTTGGCTCTGAAAGGAATGAACATAAAGGTTAGTATGAGAAGCAAGCATGAGGTACAAAGGGTTAGTTTAATATACTTACCCAGGAACAGTTTTTAGAGGTGGAAGTTGTGTCCATGTTGACTCGCCAGAGGATGAATGAGATGTTCCCTGATAGTTTGAATCAGACGGATTAAGAGGTTGTCGGAAATAACCTGCCTTGGGATAAGATGTGTCAGGAATAGGAGAAACCTCTGGGCGGCGTTTACGAACCGGCGTGTTTGGTAAACCGGATGAGGTCACCACCTGACCACTATGCCGGGTTGTGCGGCGAGATTCATGTTGCTGCTTCTTCAGAAGAAAGTTTGGATCCAAGTGAGCTAGGGGTGAGAAAATCTTACTTTCCGGTTTGCTTGACGGGTTTTCTGTGTTGGCAGAGGATCTGATCCGGAGGAAAGAATAATTACCTCTACATCATCAGCATGGCTGGCTTCAGCGTCATCCTGATAATAGTCATTGTCAATAAGGTGTATGAAAAATGAGCCAAGAGAATCAAGCTCTACCTCTAATTCCGGATTATCAAGATCATCATCAATGTGTAAATCGGTGGACTCAGCGCTTTTCTTCTTGGTAGGTTTTTTTATAACCTTAGTCTTGGGGCGAGGTGTCTTGGTCAGTTTATCCTGCGGCGGTTTCTTCTTCCAGAACGGATCATCACCCTGTCAAAAGATCGGCAAAAAGTTGTAAGGGAATAGTAAAAAGGGACGGATTAAAATAAAAGTAAGCAATTCTTACAGTTGGCCGTTTATTGGAAACACAGAAAGGACTAAGCCCTGTTTTGCTGCATTCGGCCACTAATTCATCCAACATTTTCTTAAGAGCTTCAGTAATTTCAGCATCACATAGCTAGATGTCAATATGACGTTGAGGGTCTTTTAAATCCTCTGTGTATTCACACATTAAACCGGGGCGACGGCTTAGAGGCAAGATACTCCAAGAAACCCAGCAACGGACAAAGTCGACGCCAGTTAAACCATTTGCCACAAAGGATCGGAGCTTCGAAAGATGTGGAGCATATTTGGCTCGTTCCTTTGCGGTCAGTCCTTGGGGGCATGGATGTGTGCTGGTAAGCCGGTGAACCCGATAACCCGGCAGAGGATTTTCTTCAGTAGGAGACGTATCTCGGCAATAGAACCAAATCCGGTTCCAATCTTTGGGGTGACTATGGTGTTTGGCATGAGGGAAACTGACATCTTTCCTCTTCTAAATTGAAACACCGCCAAGTTCAGTATTGGGCCCGTCTGTAAATTCAGTATGGCGGTTCAAATAGAAGAAGTCCTTGAACAATTCCATAGTGGGTTCTTCTTGCAGATAAGCTTCACAAAATACTTGAAAATTACAAATATTAGACACGGAGTTCGGTCCAATATCTTGAGGGCGAAGTTGAAAGCTAGCAAGCACATCACGAAAAAACTTTGACCCGGGAGGGCTAAACCCTCGACCCATATGATCAGCAAACACAACTACTTCTCCATCCTTAGGTTCAGGAGGATTTTCTGAGCCAGGGACTCTCTAGTGGATAACTTCCTTTTTTGCTAAAGCGCTGGTTGCGATGCACCGGTTCAGTTGGTCTTCGGTAACCCAGGAAGGAACCCAGTTACAAGCATAAAAAGTCTTGGACATTTGAACAACAACCTGAAGGAAGGTTTGTGCCGGTTTAAGATTCATGATGGACAAGCATAAAGTGTTACAGGTGAAGGAGACAGAAGTTATTCAAACATGCAAGATTATTAAACCGGAAGTTGATGTTATCAGAATCATAATAACAAGTGATTGGTGGTTTAAGAGGGGACTAATGGTACCTGGCGGGTTATCATTTTCTAAAATTAAACCGCCTATATTAGCATTAAAGGTACATATCTGGAATAATTAAGTGATGGAGAAATAGGTTTTACAAATTGGTATTGCCAATCTAGATCTACCGCGTGTCAGAAAATGGAAAAATATTCAAGGTTAAACTTTCTGGTATTTGAGCAGTTGAAGGATCTAGATGGGATTTTCTACTTAAATGAGACGCGCTGATAGAAAGAAGGAATGTGGCCATTGCTATAAATATTGGATATTGAAGTTTAAATCAAAAAGCCACTGCGCAAGGACGAACACCGACGAACACCGATGAATGCTCAAACCCTAAAGATAGATCTATAGGGGGAGGAAAGAAGGCTTACAGAGGCTGGTGGAATAGTGGAGAGGCGTCGCGTTTCTCTGGTATGTTCAGGGTGATGCAGCGGCCGGAGAAGAGGACGAGGACGAGGACTTGGCGGCGGCGGCTGAGCTCGAGCGCTAGGTCGACGCAAGGAAGAAGACGGAGCGAATAGGTACAGGGGGAAAGTGAAAGGGACACTCAGCCCTATTTATAAGGCAAATGGATAAGAGGCAAGCGCGGGAAACGAGGAGGTCAAAAAAAGGATCTGTAGGCATGCGGACGCCTCGATCTTTGGAGATTCATTAAAGGAAAGGAGATGCATTAAAGGATTTCATTTATGTGTAAAATTAGTGGAAGATGACGTCACAGCGAGTTACAAAGTTCCCGCAAAAGGTATTGAAGGAATTTTCTAAGTGTTGAAGATTGACATGAACAAGTTCAAATCAACATGGGGCCTAATGTTGGGGGTATAACTATTGAGTATAAACTGCCCAGGAGGGGTCGGGTTATACTCATAGTGGTTTGCTTATATTGAAGCCCATGAAGACAAGGAATATGGCGCTTTACGAAGGAGATTAACAAGAAGGCCCAAAGCCCAAAGGAGGATTAGGGCCCGTAGATGTAAACCACCATATGGTGTATGACTTGTGTTGTAAGACAGGAAAGGGTAGAAACCGAGCCGGACACGTTTATGAGTCGGCCGAGATTCTGTGAACCGTCGGGCGTCAACCTATGTATATAAAGGATAACCCGGTGGCGGTTTAGGGACAAGAAACAACAGATCGAGAGCCAGGCAAAGCGTATTCGCTCCCTGGTCATCAAAACCCTAGCAATTCCACCACAACTGGATTAGGCTTTTACTTTCACCGCAAGGGGACAAACCAGTATAAACTCCTTGTGTCCTTTATCCCGCTTTAACCCCTTTAAGCTAACTATGTTGCGATGGCTCCACGACTAAGTCCTCACACTAGGACATCTGCCGTGACAAAACCACGATAGGTACCTCAGATTTCACTACTAGAAAGCTATAGCCAACGCTATTCTCAGCATAGCCCAAATTAATGCAGTCCACGGTCTTTTGTCCAAGCTTATGCTTTTTGGGGATCGACACATTGACTTTTGCCAAACAACCCCAAGTACACAAGTAAGGGAGTGTAGTTCTTTTCTTTTCCCATTGCTCATAGGGAGTAGTCTCATTATCCTTTGCGGGAATCCTTTGCGGGAACTTTATTCAGGACATGACATGATGTCAATACGGCCTTCCCCCACCATGCCTTGGATAAACCCGATGTATCTAACATGGCGTTAGCCAAATCTGTTAGAGTACGGTTTTTCCTTTCGGCAACCCCGTTTGACTGGGGTGAATAGGGAGGCGTTCTCATGAATAATAACATGTTTCGCACAGAATAAATTGAACTCACGAAAAAAGTACTCTCCACCACGATCAGACCAAAATCGTTTTATTTTCTTCTCAAGTTGGTTCACAACTTCAGTCTTATAGATTTTAAAGTAGTGTAGAGCCTCATCCTTTGTATTTAACAAATACACATAACAGAATCTAGTGGAATCATCAATCAAAGTCATGAAGTATTTATTTCCACCTTTAGTAAACACACCATTCATCTCAGAGAGATCTGAATGTATGAGCTCTAGTGGTGCCAGGTGTCTCTCCTTCGTAGACTTATGAGTCTTACGAGGTTGCTTTGCTTGCACACACGCATGGCACTTAGAGCCTTTGGCTAAAGTGAAACTCGGGATTAGATTCATCTTAGCTAGCCGCGTCATACAGCCGAAATTTATGTGACGAAGACATGAATGCCAAACCTCACATTCGTTCACATTGGAATGGATTTGGTTCACGACTTTATTACAAAAATTCTCCAGGGAAAGGAGGAACAAACCACCATAATCATATCATTTTCCAACAAATAGTCCATAACGAGATACGACTACTTTGTTAGACTCAAATACTAACTTAAACCCTTCTTTACATAGAAGGGAGCCACCAATGAGATTCTTCTCGATGGCGGGGACATGCTGCACGTTCTTCAGTTGCACGATCTTTCCCGAAGTAAACTCCAAATCTACCGTGCCAACACCATGAACAGAAGCATGCGAGCCGTTCCCCATCAGGACGGAACAATCTCTTGCGACCTGATAAGAAGAAAACAAAGACACATCAGCACACACATGAATATTGGCCCCAGTGTCAACCCACCAATCAGTGGACTGACAAACTGAAAGTACGGTAAACAGATTACCATACCCAGATGCCCCATCATTGTTGCTCAGAGTTACAATGACAGACATGGCGTCCTGTCCTGGCTTCTTGTACTTGTTTGGGCACTTGTTTGCCCAATGTTCCTCTGAACCACAAGTTCAACAGCCATTTCTCTTTTTGTCTTTCTTCTTACCCTTCTTCTTAAAGGTAGTATTCTGCTGGACAGAGTTCTTTCCCTTGAACTTGTGGAAGTTCTTCTGCACCACATTGGCGCTAGAAGAACCCACTGCCCCTTTCGCGTGTGAGTCCTTTGCTCTCGAGTCCTGCTCAACACTTAGATGACCGTGAAGGAAATATGCCCTAGAGGAAATAATAAAGTTATTATTTATTTCCTTATTTCATGATAAATGTTTATTATTCATGCTAGAATTGTATTAACCGGAAACATAATACACGTGTGAATACATAGACAAACAGAGTGTCATTAGTATGCCTCTACTTGACTAGCTCGTTAATCAAAGATGGTTATGTTTCCTAACCATAGACATGAGTTGTCATTTGATTAACAGGGTCACATCATTAGAGAATGATGTGATTGACTTGATCCATTTTGTTAGCATAGCACTTGATCGTTTAGTTTGTTGCTATTGCTTTCTTCATGACTTATACATGTTCCTATGACTATGAGATTATGCAACTCCCGTTTACCGAAGGAACACTTTGTGTGCTACCAAACGTCACAACGTAACTGGGTGATTATAAAGGTGCTCTATAGGTGTCTCCGAAGGTACTTGTTGGGTTGGCGTATTTTGAGATTAGGATTTGTCACTCCGATTGTCGGAGAGGTATCTCTGGGCCCACTCGGTAATGCACATCACTATAAGCCTTGCAAGCACTGCAACTAATGAGTTAGTTGCGGGATGATGTGTTACGGAACGAGTAAAGAGACTTGCCGGTAACGAGATTGAACTAGGTATTGAGATACCGACGATCGAATCTCGGGCAAGTAACATGCCGATGATAAAGGGAACAACGTATGTTGTTATGCGGTTTGACCGATAAAGATCTTCGTAGAATATGTAGGAGCCAATATGAGCATCCAAGTTCCGCTATTGGTTATTGACCGGAGACGTGTCTCGGTCATGTCTACATAGTTCTCGAACCGGTAGGGTCCGCACGCTTAAAGTTCGATGACGGTTATATTATGAGTTTATGTGTTTTGATGTACCGAAGGAGTTCGGAGTCCCAGATGAGATCGGGGACATGACGAGGAGTCTCGAAATGGTCGAGACGTAAAGATCGATATATTGGACGACTATATTCGGACATCGGAAAGGTTCCGAGTGATTCAGGTATTTTTGGGAGTACCGGGGAGTTACGGGAATTCGTATTGGGCCTTAATAGGCCATACGGGAAAGGAGAGAAAGGCCTCAAAGGGTGGCCGCACCCCTACCCATGGGCTGGTCTGAATTGGACTAGGGAGGGGGCGCCCCTTCCTTCCTTCTCCTTTTCCCTTCCCTTTCCTTCCCTCCTACTCGTACTACTTGGAAGGGCTCCTAGTTCTACTAGGAAAGGGGGAATCCTACTCCCGGTGGGAGTAGGACTCCCCTAGGGCGCGCCATAGAGAGGGCCGGCCCTCCCCCTCCTCTACTCCTTTATATATGGGGGTAGGGGGCACCCCAAAGACACAACAATTGATCTCTTGATCTCTTAGCCGTGTGCGGTGCCCCCCTCCACCATAATCCACCTCGATCATATCGTAGCGGTGCTTAGGCGAAGCCCTGCGTCGGTAGAACATCATCATCGTCACCACGCCATCGTGTTGACGAAACTCTCCCTCAACACTCGGCTGGATCGGAGTTCGAGGGACGTCATCGAGTTGAACGTGTGCAGAACTCGGAGGTGCCGTGCGTTCGGTACTTGATCGGTCGGATCGTGAAGACGTACGACTACATCAACCGCGTTGTGCTAACGCTTCCGCTTTCGGTCTACGAGGGTACGTGGACAACACTTTCCCCTCTCGTTGCTATGCATCACCATGATCTTGCATGTGCGTAGGGATTTTTTTGAAATTACTACGTTCCCCAACAGACCGATGACATCCTCAATAGAGAATTCACGTCTCAAGTGTTTGAGAGAAGTAGCAAAGTTCCTCCATCCAGGAGGGAGTGTTGCAATAATACAACCCGCGACAAACTTGTCCGGTAACTCACACTTCAGGAGCTCCAGCTCCTTAGCAATGCATTATATCTCATGAGCCTGGTCCAATACAGGACGGTTATCGACCATCGTGTAATCATGGAACTGCTCCATGGCATACAACTCACTGCCAGCATCGGTTGCGCCAAACTTCGCTTCGAGCGCATCCGATAAGTTTTTGGCAACACGCATATGGAGATATGTGTCCACCAGCTTGCCTCCGATCACAGTAAGAACGCCTCGCACAAAGATGGTGGTTGCCTCCCTAAACCCATTCTCCTGTTCAGGAGCAATCGTTACCGTGGGAGACACACCACCAACCCAGAACACGTTCATTGTCGTGAGCCACAAGGTATGGTCCTGCTCTGCCAATGCTTAAAATGCGTTCCAGTAAGCTTTTCCGGTTTCATAGTAGCGGCGAAGCCATGAGTCGACAAGTGCCTAAAATAAGGTTTTTGGATTGTTGGAAATATTAGCACTTTCTCGATTAATCTAATCCACGAGTAAACAGTAAACATGACAAATACGATATGCATCCCATACCGATACCTAAGCATGTAAGCACGTACAATACACAGAACCAAAACATCTATGAACAACATATATACGGCTAACACATGAACGAGTCATACCCTCCGGTTGGCCAGGCCAACGCGGCGGCGGCAGCAGCAGCCTCAGCATCGGCCGAGGCCTTCTTCTTGGCGGCTTCGTCGTCAGCCATGGAGTCGATGCAGGAGAAGTAGGGGAAGCAGAGGCGGACGGTGAAGGGGACGGGTCGGGGGCAGTTGCGTCGAGACGCTCCTCAAAAACCTTATTGCCGTTCTCCCAGGCAGGATCTCGAACGACAGGGTTCCGGAGGCACCTGCTCTTCCGACCAACCGTGCATGCGGTCGTCGGGATGGGATCGCCGGAAGCAGCAGAGTGAGAGAAACAGTTTTGGCTCGGCTCATTCCCACAACCCGCGGCGCGCATCGTGACAAGGCAAGGCGAGGCAAGGCGTGGCGGGCGATGGAGGAGGAGGAGCGTGCGTATACAACTCCTATCCCCAAGCTCCCAATAACAAGTGATGGAGAAGCCCTTATAAAGATGTCTCACTTTTCTTACTATAGCAGTATGGTACTAAACTTCCCACACTTCCCATCACTTGTCGTACACATGCATGGACCTTAGAGATTAACCAGGGATTATTGTCTTATATGGGCCTAAGCCCATCCATAATCCAACAAGAGTACAATAAAAATGGGGGATAGTTATTGTTTTAGAGCGAAGGTGCAAGGTGCAAGATGCGAGAAGCTTCAAATTAAGAGAGTGAGTGGATTGGGTCGTGGATCGCTGCGGTTACCTCAAGGTGTAGACCGAGGGGGTGAACGCAAACTTACCGTGGTGGAGCCAGACGTACACTTATTTTCGAAAAACGATCGAGACAGATGTACACTCTTATGTGGACGGAGAAAGTACTTAACAACAAATTGAGAGCCACACGACAACAAAGAAAATAACTATAAGATACACAACAACTTGCAAACGAGTACGCAGACTCGAAACAATAGAACAGTAGGGCATGGGAGAGGGGATGCCCGTCCTAGTCCTGCGATGGCGCGAATCTGGTTAAGCAGCGTCCGTTGCAGTGGCGGGGAGCAAAATTTAAGATGGGTGCGTGACTTAAAGGGGAACAAATTAGTAGGAAGGAGGGGCAAATATTTACTTGAAATACTAGTTAGGCCTAAAATTTAGCTTGCTATTCGATGAATACATTTGTTAGATTGTTAGCTTGTTATGAATTGGCTAGAGCGAACGCCACAACACAACGCTAAACAGCCCATTGTTGAGAGCATCGCAGCCCTACGACAAGGCTGACCAGATCCGCTCAAGATCGCGATTCCAACCTAAGCTCGGGGCCTCCTTGACACAACTCCAACAAAATCTAGCAGGGTGCAATGGAAAAAAGAATGGCCTCAGAGTGCAATGGACACAACTCCAACAAAATCTAGCAGGGCCTCCTTGATATCAATCCTCAATTTCTAACCGAAGAGGAAAGTATCAGTAAAAGAATCTATACACACCAGTGCCGGTGCGCTTCTCAGTTGTTTAATGGAGCAATGCTAGCATGCGAACACAGAATGGTAACCTCTTAAACATAGAATGTTTGACTTAGCAAGCCAAAATAATCCAGAAGATGAAACAGATACATACGGAAGGATTACCAGGTAAGGTGGGCAATCTACTTGACTCTGTTTGACACAAATTCCCCTGGTACTTACACCCTTGAGATCTGATTGTCTTCAATGTCGGAACCATAATCCTTCAACTGACCACTGATCCTTCCCACAGCTCACACTGAAGGCAAATAAAAGGTAAGGTTCATATTTGCATGGTTGATGGTAAAATCCAAATCACTGAAAACAATAAATGGACAAAGATGTGAAGTATTAGTGTTTGTGACAAAATGTAGGTGCCAACTTTCAGTTCTTCAGGATTTCCTGCTTTGTCCTGCTGCACATAAGCTCAGAAGTGTCAGGGGAAAGGGTAATTATTCATCATAGCATTGAAGGGATAAAAAGGTAGAAAATCAATCAGTTAAGGCAATCCTTTGTTTGCTAGCCCGGTGTGAAGTTGAAGCACATGACATTGTTAGATGGAGAACATGCTGATTGCTTTGATAAAAACATTGAGAGTTCAGACCAGACCATACTGTGCACAGCAAACTTTAGAAGTTCAAACATACATGCTTGTGGCAATTGGGTAGCAACTGTAACATAGAGTGGATATCCCTCATTTTGCTAGGGAACCCATTAGCTTTGTATGGAAGATGTGCGATTGCGCAACTCTGAAGTCTGCTGTAGGAACCCATTAGAGTTGCAGATCTAGCCTTTAGAAAATCTTCAGAAATGTATGCAAGATATGCGATTGCGCAGCTGAACAAGGCACAGCACCCTGGTATGAATGTATCACTGCCATTTAGCCAGGGAAAATTATTCAAGTCATGTTACAGCACTCGGCAGAACTACAGCAAACCAAATTAGCACCACAATTCAGAGAGGGTAAAGAAATCTCCCAGTGCTACAGAAATCGATGGCCATTACAATCGCCCCCTTTGCTGAAGAAAGCTTGCACTACGGAGGGCCTGCACAAAAAACCGATCCCCTTTTTGCTCGGATGATAGCTTCAAGCTTGATCCCGGGTGGTGTCGTGGCGCCGATGCATGGCTAGGTTTTGGGGGGATCTGGCTGGGGGTGGGAGCCTGCTCCGGCTCCGGCTCCGGGTCCGGCCACGGCTGCGCGCTTGCGGGCGATGAAGTCCTCGAGGACCTTGCGGCGCTGGGCGGCCTTGGCGCGCTGGGGCTCGATGTTGGCGTAGGAGAGGCGCGCGGCGGCGGCGATGAGCGCGGCGCCGGTGAGGAAGAGGCAGGCCGTGGCGGCGCGCTGCCTCCGGGTCGCCGCGTACTGCAGCCACGTCATGTCGCCTCCTCTCGCGTCGTAGGGTAGGGAGCGTGGGAGACGGGATGGGGCTGGGTGGCGCAAAAGGACTGGCGAAGACGGGAGGTGCAGAATACGTCTTGGCGTGTCGAGAGCGGAGCAAACGGGGAGCAGAGTTTCTCACGTTCAGGCTATAGCAAAAGCGGTAGTGTTCGCGATTAAGACCAAATTAAAGCCACCAGGAAGGAAGATGTAACGTTGGTGTTTGTGTTTCGTGATCTCTAGGTTAAGGGTGGATCTTCATAGTGGTGTCGACATCTGGATCGCGGCCCTATATCGCCTTGCCAGCCGTCCTGTCTAGTTTGTAGTCTCCGACTTTCTCCTCATTTGTCTCCCTCTTGTTCATCTGGTTTTTGCCCCTCTCCTCCCTCATTTAAAACGATCTTGGATTTAGCCTGTTTTAAAATGAAAATTCAGGTGAGGAACCTTTCCTCCCGTCGGAAAAAAACATATATCATTAGCTATAGAATGAGGTTCCTTGTTTGAGTCCTTATGCTCAAATTGAAAAAGAAACTTCGTCGAACGAAGATTGACGATGATAGATTCCATGGAGAATCATCAGTGTCCCACTCTATCGAAAAAGGCTTTTACCCCACTTTATATATAAAGCAAACCACCGGAGCCATAAAAATCCAACATAAATATTCACACCACACACGTAGCACACAAACAAAGTACAAGAGGATTTTGTTGATGGCACAACTCAACAAGCTCTAAAAAAGAAAAGGTAGCCCAGGCCAAGGGAGGCTCCGATCCCCAATCGGCCCTGCCACGCCACACCACAACGGCACCAAGTGCCTAATCCGGCTCCGCTGTGGTGGAGGAAGCGGAGGCGCCAAGCGTAGGGTCATTGCACGGAGATCTGCAATGAAGATGTTAATGGCGTCTTGATCTTGCGGGCAGCTAAGTGGCCGCCAGAGCTGCAAATAGCCACATATTTTGAAAATCGCGTCAGTAGCTCGTCGAAGAGGGACGGGCTGGATCACAAGCTTACTGCGCCATCCATAACGTTCATGCGAGAACCCCAATAGCCAACCACCTAATGTGGCTGGAACACTATGAAGAGGCCTGAATTTCCTCGAAGAGGTTGGGGAAATTGTTGTTGCAACCAACATTCGCTGACCACCTGCCGGATGCAACCCCAAAGAAATTGCGCGGACACGCAGATGCCCCACTCTTCATGTCTGTAACCACTTTTAGACAGACGAAGCTCCAAGATTGTCGATAGGTCAAGTGCAAGGGACAAGGCCTTGTCGCGGGCATGAGCCTTAGAACTTGTAGTGTATTGACTAGCTGTCGTGGACAATGACTGAGAAGCACCATGGTATAAACATTTTCTATGTCTGCAAACATCAGCTACAATGCTCCGGTTTCCCTAGTGAGAGTAGCCCCATCAACGTTGATCTTAGCCTAATTACTTTCATGTTCCAGCCAATGTATGCTCTTTCTCCACTCTCTAGGTCCATACCGGTCCATGTTGCACGTCATCCAAGATTTTGTCAATGAAGCTCACCATGGAGAGAGGATTATGGTATTTATCATAATGAATCACTTGGCGCCATGCCCACAATATAGCCAACAATGCCACAAGAACTTGAGCTGGCCAAATTGATTCAAGATATCACATAACCAAAACGACCACAACCAAGAATCAAGTGATTGGTTCATGATCATATGCTCTGTCAAGTCATCATTTACAAAGAGGCCACACACAACACGACATGTGGCAATCAATGAGCGAGTGTCTCAGAATCAGCAACAACACTACATATAAACCATTTATTTTAGGGGGTTATATTCATGTGTTGATGGACATCGCAGACAAGCAGTGACATTCATACCAATCTTCATGCAAAAACAATAAACTTAAACTACACATATTCCGAATTCTGCTCAGCCGAGACATTTGAGTGCCTTGTACGCTGCTCCAAACACTCTTCCTACTCCTTCTTGACTATCATTAGCATCATGTAGGTTGATTAAACGCCTAAAAGTCCGCTTGCACTCTCACTCTAAGCGGAATATTTAAGATCACCTCCTTGTCCATATAATAGAGGTGCTCCTCAATCATTGTTGATTCTATGCCCCACTAGTGGGGACATATGGAGTATTTGATCCCGAGCTCATATGTTCCCGCATGAACAGTAAAATAAAAAAATAGTAAAAAAATTAAAAAAAACTGATTTTTTTGTGATGAACATTGATAAATTTTCTAACTGCGTGCAAAATTTCAGGTTGAAATGACATTCGTGGAGGTCTGAGTAAAAAAATGATGGTCCAAAAAGACTATTGTTGGAAGCATTTTGGAGCATCGATTTTGTTATTTTTGCCCAGACCTCCACAAATGTCATTTCGGCCTGAAATTTTGCATGCGGTTAGAACACTCATCAATGTTCATCACAAAAAATCAGATATTTTTGAATTTTTAAAATATTTTTTGATTTTACTGTTCATCCAGGAGCATATGAGCTCGGGATCAAAAGAGCACTTTCCCACTAGTGGCATCAATTAACTTAGTAATCTTACTTGGTGGATTTCATAAACCATCTTGTTTTCTTATTAATGGCTTATTGCTATCCATAAGCTTCCTATGTGCTAATGTATAATTTTGATCACTAATTGCTACTCCCTTTTTTCAGGTTGGGCAGTTTAACCAAAGTGGCATAACCAAGGCAGAGAGGGATCAATTGATGCGGAATTTTGATTTTGGCAACGTCTAAAGCGAGCACTTCCTCTAAGTTGATACTCCCTTTGTAAAGAAATATAAGAACGTTTAGATTACTACTTTAGTGATCTAAACACTCTTATATTTCTTTACGGAGGGAGTACTATTTTTCACTGGTTGTCGTGCCCTCCCCCCTAAATCATTCAATTAATTGTGCAACTACTCCCTTTCAAGATGATGAGCTCACATGAAGTAGATAACTAATTGCACACATATAACGAAACTGAGTGGAACATAAAATCATGGAGTAATGAGCACACTGAATTCCTTTGGCCCTACATCTGCGAAATTTATGGAAAACGTTTGCGGACCTACACACCCAAACAACCGGAGTATTCCCTCCGGTTATGTTTATAAGTCAGGCATGAATTCTTAGGTCTTTTGACTAACAAATCGTGTGTAATATGCCACAAAAATATATGTTTAGAAACTTCATTCGATAGCGAATATAAAGATACCTTTTGTGGCATATAACACATGTTTCGCTAGTAAATTTGAAGACTTAAAAACCCATATCCGACTTAGAAACAAAGAAAGTATCCATTATGCATCAGTAATGTGCACCCCAGGATTGGAGGTTCTTGATTCATTAAAAGGAGAAGAGAGTTGCCCGGTTAATATACGAAAACCGGGTGAAACCATCAAAACAGCCCACACAGGCTGACACCAGCAATCCTGGCTACCCTCACGAAAACACACACGCCGCTGAGAAGAAAAACATTGTCAAGATTGTCATTAAGCATCACCATCATCACTCCTCCACGAGCCAAAGACTCCGACATAGCCATCAACGAAGCCCTGCTTGTTGAAACAGACATTGGGACACATGCCAAATAGATGACCAATGTGCTGGTACCCAGAGAGCTCTGACTTGAGCGACAAACCTTGTAGGAGAAAAAATGTTGAGCTTGCGTTGAGACAACCACCGCAGCCAAACCTCAACCCGTGTCATTGTCACTGCCGAGGGACCTTCTATGCAGCTCCAACTTCACAAAGACATGGTGAAAGAGACCCCTCAAACATGTCGGGAGACACCGACTACCAAACCCTACCGCAACCTTGCACCGCCCAAAGATGCCATCATCGACAAACAAAGAGACCATGCTAATAGACCCAAGGTCGTCGCCCTGGCATCCTTGCAACAAGCGGCAGGGAGTGGGGAGGGGGAGACTCCCGACCAAACTCCAAGACGCCATCGCCCAATCCAGATAGAAAAAGGGTTACCCAGAGTCTAAGAGAGGAGGGCATAGGCTCTCGAACCATGAGGTCTCCAAGAAGGTTAGAGGCGCTCGCAAGCGTCACCATCTTCGACTCCAGGCGACTCGCGTATGTGGATACTTGTCAAACATGTATGCTTGCAAGAACTCACGCTTGTCAATTTCGTTTGCTTTGGCTCCATTATTATCACAACCAACACATGGGGCATATATTTTTTTATCTCTCTCCTCTTACTTGCCATTGAACTGTGTGCTGCCCACAAAAGCTGCAAGCATCTTTGTATACAGCCACACATCCAGCAGAGCAGTGTTTTGCACTAGAGAGAGAGAGACGGAGCTGAATAATGTAAAATCTGGGAGGACTTCATCAACATGCTTAATTACATTACCTGACCTTGCCTATTTTCAAGTACTCCCTCTGTTTTTATTTAGTCTGCGTATTAGTATTGGTCAAAGTCAAGTTTTGTAAACTTTGACAAAATTTGTAAACAAAAATGTTAACATACACAATAACAAATCAATACCTTTAGATTCATTATTGAATATACTTTCACATCATATAGATTGGTTATGGTTAATGTTTATATTATTTTTATAAACTTGATCAAATTTTATGAAGTTTGACTTAAGTCAAATTTAATATGCATAGTAAATAAAAACGAAGGGAGTACTTGTGAATATACAATTAAAGATTGGTGCATATTCTTCTTCTTCTTCTTCTTCTTTTGTGGGAAGGTGCATATTTTTCTTCTGACCGTATTTTTGTGTGTGTGTGTAACTTACAAGCTCGCGGCTTGGTCGGAAGATAGTTGGTCTGTCTTGCCATCTCCAAGTACTCCCAAGGTCTAGAAATATAATGTGCATATATTTTCCAGCTTTGTTTAGCGGCACATGATTGTGTAAACTTGTCAAATTTGTATTCAAAATCTATATATGGTTGTATTAATTATTTTTCAAAGTTAAATCCGGAAACAAAAGCATTTCTTATATCTATGGACGAAGAGAATGTTTGGCGAGGCCACCTACAATGGTTATCGATAGAGTTGCAAGCGGACGGCGCAAACGCGACTGCCTGCATCCGTAGTTATCAATATTTTCTCATAGCTGTCACACTGAACATGTGGATATGCGAGAAAAATGCAAACTACTAAACCCCATTGCATACGTCACCTCATCACGCATTTTGCACATATATAGAGATAAAGTGTTCACTTCATTTTTTTAAATAACTGGCTTAATATCGTCTTTATATGCATCTTTGATCATTAAATTTTGTAGAGATACATTATTGGGGAATCGTGAAAATGTTTTAATGACACATCAAATAATATTAGTTTCACGTTACTGATATATAAGATATGATGATCTTAGAGCATCTACAGCCGAGCATCCCAAATTTGCGTCAAACACCCGGGCGGACGGCCTGGTCACTGACCGGTCACAAAAAAAAACGACCCACACGGACGCCTCAAACTGGCCTCAAACGTTCAGCCTGACCGACACCCCTCATATCCAGCCCAAATCTAGGGCGAATATGGGGGTGCCCGCCACGTTGAACCCGACCCATGTTGGCCCACCCGATCCCACATACATTCGTCCCAATCCGCCAAGCTCCTGTCTGGCAATCTCCGGCCTTCTCCTACATGGCAGGCAACAAATCTGGATCCTACACCTTCAGATCCATTGACCCCGAGCTCATCCCATGCAGCCCCAAGGAGGAGATGACCGCCGGGCTTGTGCTCCGTTGCTCCCGGGAGGAGGCCGCCCGACAACAACGCTTGGATTCCTTTCATTTGGAATTTATTGCGTCCGCCCAAATGGCGCATGGATCCACCACAAGGTGCGGCATCGCTGCCTCATCGGAGGTGATGCAGCCCGTCTGGTGTCCGAACTCGGTGGCGTGGAGTCGCGTTCTCTGTCGTCCCGTATAGTGGATCAGTCTGGGTGTCGCAACTGTGTTGTGGTGGATGATGTCGGCTCGTCCCAGGACGGGACAGATCCATCATCGATCTAACGTCCACCGGCACCGTTAGGGTTCCCGGCTCCGACGAGAAAGAGTAGGCCATGGGAGACCTCATCACCTTGAGTTCCGTGAGCCGGCTCGTGTCCCATGTACTACTCTACCTCGTCGGGGACTGGACCAACACTCCAGAGAGCGCAACCGACCGCCGGACATGGACACGGCGGAGCCGAACGGGCTTCGCCTAAGATTAGATTTACATTGCATGTTATAGTATGTATTTGAGGTTTCTAATTTGAAGTATCCCGTTGTGGAATTGATTATTTGAGACGTGACCGGTCATTGTCTGCGAACATGTGCGGGCGCGTCCACAAACGTTTGAGAGGTCAAATTTGCCAAGTCCGTTTGTAGATGCTCCCATGTTTGCTCCCATATGATGACATAATATGTGTCGATGATTCACGTTTGATGCCTTTGCCATTTCACCACCATGCTCGAGGGGTGTTAGAATAAATTCGAGGTACTCCGTCGATCATCCGAGGACCAAGCAATCATACGAGCACGACACCGAGATTTGTTAACGAGGTTCACCGATATGGCTACATCCCCGGGGCCAGACTACGGGCGCTCCTCCCCGTGACACCGTCACAATACCGCACACCGGCCACCCGGGCGCCGGCACACGCCGCCGGCTCCCCCTTGCGTGCCTGTGCTATTATGTTGGCATAGGTTACAGTGTGTGTCTAGCCCCGCTATATATGAGAGGCCTAGGATACAAGTGTCCTACTAGAACACGACTCCATATCCTATCTAAACACCATACAACTACAAGTCCAACTGTAACCTACCTTGTACACAATATTCAACACAACTCTAACAAACTCCACCTTGGCGAATATTCTCCACCACCTTGAGTTCGTCCATGTGTCAAACTTCCATGTACATTGGACTTGAACTTATCCCATGAGTATCGCTGCAACTCCATAGACTCCATGTGACTCCACCTGCAACTTGTAGTCCCTTCTTTTCTTGACCACAGTCAACACTCGAGCAAAATTAAGTTCCCCTTGCTCTAGTTTGTGCTCCCAACTTCCAGAGTATCCGTTCAGCGCCATCACACACCGATCACTGACCTGCGTGAAAGTGAACAACTCACATATTAGATGTCAAACATAAGAGTTATCTGAACTCAACATCACCGCTCCTTTCTTGACCGCCTGACTGAAACTTGAAGGAATTTCACCATTGCTTGAGGTCATCCCGAGTCAAATTTGCAGTTGTCTCACCACATATATGACCACCAGAGCCCTGGACCGTCTCCATGTTCCGTGCGTACCGCATGCCTCGCCGCTATTACCGCGTCGAGCCTCCACTGTCCCGGTCGAGTCTCAAGAGTTGCGAACCCACACCACTCAACCTCTACTTCAGAGTACCACCGATCATCACCGACCGATGACGAGTCTCATGCTTCCATCAAACCACTGGGCTCCAGTCTAAACTGCATGTCGCTCACTTTTCTCCCTTGCTGAATAGGCTTCGATTCCCTGGATCCTTACATCGTAGCCCCTCAATCCAGCTCCACCTTCAACATGACTCCTTGGTGATTGTACGTGCCACCCCGCGCCTCGTCGACTCCAAACTTTTATGTGCACCATCTTGAATCAACCCCGCGCCATAGTCTTGTTGAAGCCACACAAGCCCTCGGCCTGCGCCGCGTGTTTCCACGCCCAGAAAACGATCACCATCGGCATCACGCTCCTATGTCGCTATCGCCGATCCCACCACCGTCTTCTATACCAACCGACTTGCATCGATCCGTCAGACTGCCTAGTCCGACCCAGCCGAACTCGTTCGACTATATGACACGTTCGAGGCTCCCAAATCGTCTTTCACGAATTTCCATCCATCACAAAATAATTCCATCTTAGCTGACCTGATTTCCTGCAATGCCTTCAAGCATCCATGTTGTGCCAACGAATTTCCCACCCTTGTCTGTCATAACCCAAGGTTTTCTGTCCCGTTGAACTTCTCCACCTCAAACCAGGTACCCATTGACGGCATGGTTCTTCGTATAACTAACCTAGTGAAAAAATAATTTGAGCTTTCCATGCAATGCCCCAAGTACACGAATAGACCTCCGCGTACTACTGGCAAATTCCAACCAAAAAAACATTCTGGTCTTCTCACGTAGCTCCCTTGACACAAATTTTTAATGCTGGCTAGTTGCCTTTGCCTTGCCAACGCCTACGCAAGTAGTACTTCTGATGGACACGCTTGATAGATCTTTGCCGCTGACTGATTTGCCTGCCTGTCCGTGTACTATGGAGACTCGGTCTCCTTTTGTTTCCAAAACAAATCTATGTCTGTTGTCCTTGCACATAATCAGTCCAGCTTGGCCTCCCAGCGCTGCACTCCACCCTTAGACATCCGGCTCCACCCCTGCCACACGGGCCTTGCTGCATGCACCCGTTCGTGTCCGCGCTCGGCAGCCTCCAGCCAGGTTACGTGTCTTACAACACGCGTCGTTGGAGCGCCTCGCTCGCCACACGAACTCCTGGTGCCGCACGGACTCGCTGTAATAACGCCGGATTGATCACGAAGGCCTTCCACGCCATCGCCGCTGCTAAACCGATCCAGCCGCCGAGAACTCTCTGCGATCGCTTCTTCCATACACGATGCCGTCTTCCCGAATCTTCAACTCGTGCAACCATGATCCACCGACGCGACAACTTGCTTCCATGTCTCCAATCACACGCGTTGCACCTTTGTCAGATCCCATTGACAGCTTCCACATGCTCTTCTCTAAATCAACGATCCAACCTCTGAACAACCTAGCTCGTGATACCACTTGTTAGAATAAATCTGAGGTATTCCGTCGATCATCCGAGGACCAAGCAATCACACGAGCACGATACCGAAAATTGTTAACGAGGTTCACCGATATGGCTACATCCCGGGGCCTGACTACGGGCGCTCCTCCCCGTGACACCGTCACAATACCGCACACCGGCCACCCGGGCGCCGGCACACGCCGCCGACTCCCCCTTGCGCGCATGTGCTATTATGTTGGCATATGTTACATCGTGTGTCTAGCCCCGCTATATATGAAAGGCCTAGGATACAAGTGTCCTACTAGAATACGACTCCATATCCTATCTAAACACAATACAACTACAAGTCCAACTGTAACCTACCTTGTACACAATATTCAACACAACTCTAACAAGGGGGCGTCCCTGATTCTTATGTTAATGCTTGGTGCGTCACGCTTGTAGCATGTAGCGCGACTGCCACCCTATATTAATGTTCTATGAAATGTTATGAGTCAAAATTAGAAAATTTCTACTACAAGCTTCTCAGAAAGCCGTTTATGTACAAAGGGAGATAATAACAAAATTAGATATTAGTAATTGTATTAACCACACTGATATACTATTGAAAACTCCCAAGATTTAACAACTTAAATCGTGAATTTCATTAATAAAATATTAATGACATGCCATAGAACTAGAAAAATAAAATTGTATTCAAAATAAGTTTTTAATGTATAATTTTTACGGCACCCAACATAATTATCAGCCCGATTGATGATCAAAATAAATATAGAAATATGCAATGATCCTATAAGTCCTAAGAAAAAACACAGTATTAATTTATACCTATATTTATATGAAAAGACCGGTCAAAGCTATCCAGCTAAGTCTAGCCTAAGACCGTGCTGGACAGCTATGACCAGTCTAACTTGGTTATTATCACCACCGACACCTTCATCACCACCCATCACCGCTTTGGCACATCTCCCCATCTCTCTTCTCTTTTATTTATCCATTGAGATGTGTGCTGCGCACAAAACGGTGCCGCCAGTTTTGTGCGCGGCCGCACGCCACGTCTGAAACAGAGCAGCACGGCTCGCAAAGTACTCCCCAGTGTCAGTTCCGTTGGTAGAAAACCATGCGCGCCCGGTCAGAAATACACGTCCCGGCGGGCGCACCGCAGTAGCACCGTCTTGAAAGCCAGCGAGGGGCGGACGAGCACGCCGTCGCCGCCCTCCGCCTCGGGCTGTCCTCCTCTTCCTCCTCCCACCTCTCACGGCAGGGAGACAGTGAGAGCGGGCGTGCCGATCTTCTGGCATCAACAATGGCGGTGGGCTCTCTCTCTCTCTCCCTCTCTCTTTCCTCTCTTGTCTGGCAATTTGTGGCCTCGTTGATCCGAAGTTTTTCGCACTCTGGATCATGGAGGTATGCGAGGGTTTCTATCGCACGGAATATCCTGCGCACGCACTGTCAGCAAAATTTCCATTGACTAGAAACTCTGAAAGATTCCTCTGTTTCTCAAACTCTGTCCCATGTGTGATTCCTGTTCTGCATATGGGGGGTTTTCTGGTTTGTTCGATCGAGAACATGTATATTCTTGAAGCCATATAGCGATTGATGGCGATTAGATAGAGGAAGGGGATGGAACTACGCGCCTGGACTGGTCTAATGGACTGCTAAGTTGTGACTTGTGAGGGGGAAATAAAATTCCCCACACGCCTCTCGGTCTCAAAACTCAAATCCTGAATCCCTAGCTGCACGACCGCAAATGCGCGTTGAGCTGACTGGATAGAGGCCGCCAAGGCTGCTGCTGCGGCGGCGCCGCTGGTCTGACAACCACCAGCAGCAGCAGATACTAATTCCTCGCCTTTTCATTTTGGATTCTGGTGATTTTTTAATCTCTGCTGCGTGTTATTAGAATAGAACCTGGGACTAATTAGAACTGGGATTTAGAAATTCAATGTCCAAATGTGATGTTGTAGGAAATTCATCATGCTTGTGTTGATGTACTAATCAATTTCAGTATCAAAAGCTAAAACCATTGTTAATAGTTTCAAAGTCTTTTTAGTACGTTTTCTCGTGTCCTGGTAATCGCATTTCATGGATCTCTTTTCTGGACCTTTTATTTTGTTGAGCGGACTTGCATTTGCCTTGATAAATCTCGACCCTAAATTAAATGCGCCCCCCCCCCCCCCCCCCCCCCCCCCCCCCCCCCCCGGGGAAAACCACAATTCTTGGCTCTGCCATATTGCAGTGGCTGGTTTCCTCAATATGTTTGTCATTGTCTGATCATGTATCAGGGGATTATGCCCAATAGGATGGTGCAATCATTTGCTCAAAAAAATTAGATCCTGCAGTCATTTGTACTGATTCCGCATCTGCGATTTCGACTGTTGCATTGGTCTTTGTGAGCAAAAGCTTGTCTCGCTTCGCAGTTACTAATTCCAGTGCCACCATTTGTGTAGCTTTGCTGCTATAGCTCTGCTGCAACGGGTTGTGTCGTGCCATTGCACATAGCTGTAAGCTGGATGTCTCTAGGACATCAGTAGTTCTTCCTGAGGCAGAAAACCGATCAGCGATGGGTGCACCGATTTCTGAATACCACTAATGCATTCAGCCTGGTCACGAGCCTCCCACGGAATTCTGTTATATCCTGTCAACTATAACGATCATGTGTCTCAAGAAAGATGCTCTTCCTGACCTGTTAAAGCTAGAGCACTGCATCAGTTAGGCATCCCTACAGTTGAAAATTCAACTGTTGTATTCTGCCAATGGACGGTTTTTATAGCTCTGCCTTCATATTACTGTCCAGAAAACTATTCTTCCTGGCATTGGAAAGTTAGCATACTTCAGTTAGTGAGGCATCCCCATAACTGCAAATCAAACTGTTTCTAATTGCACTAATGTTATTTTTTGGGCATTAGCTTGATGTTTTGCTTTGAGAGTGGTGAAGGGGAGCTTGTTAAATAAAAAAAAGGGTTTTGCTCTCCCTTTTTGCTGAGTTCTGAACTCTAGAGCTGAATCGTTGTACAGATTTCGCACTGGAGATTTCAATTGCGATATCTTATGGTTGTTGTGGGCTTCTGGCACAATAAAGTTATTTTCCTGCACCGTTTTATTCTCTATAATTGCTTTTCTTGTGGTTTGCTTTTAATATTGATCAAGGTGTGTTTAACTCATGTCACAGGGCTTGACTAGCGACAGCAATGATAGTGATAAGTTTGAGTGGGAAAGTGATGGTGAGGCTGCGCCCTCATCAGCTCCGACCTTGAGGAACTTGGATGCTCCTGGCCCGTCCACGCTGGTACGTCAGGTAGTAACTGGTTGTGTATTTCAACATAAGAGCTAGCCATGGCTTGTTATTATTATGATCATATTGTAATATTTGTTTGTGCAACTGTCTAAAGAATTCTAACGGGTGGGCAAACGGGGAAGCAATGTCTACTTCTTTAGTCGAGGAATATGTGACAATGGGTTTCCCAAAAGCGATGGTTGTGAAGGGCATTAAGGAGATTGGTAATATTAAAAATAACCAATGTCATTTCATTTGTCTTCTTTGTGTTTGCACCTTCTGTTTTAACCATGGCTTTTGCTTTCAGGGCACAATGATGTAAATGCGTTGCTAGAGCTACTTCTCACATATAAGGTATTTGTCAATGTGCTTTATTAGTGAGTTTATCTTATGATACTTTTGCTGCTTGGTGGCAAGGATCTTATGTTATAAGGCGATATGAAATGCAGGCACTAGGTGATGAAGGTGCATTGGGTGATTGCTCTACTTCTGGCTGCGCCTGCCCAAATGTTCAAGATGATGATGATGATGATCTTGATTCCGATAACTGGGATAACGACAATGATACTGGTGGTAGAGAGCACAACTCTGATAGTTCTGGTGATGAGGTAGATGATTCTTTATCTTTAGTTATGTTGCTAGAACTTTTTAAATCATTTGTATGCTGATATATGTGAAATACTACCTCGGTCTCAAATTATGAGAGGTTTTGTTATGATATTTTATAGACTACCAAAACATCTTATAATTTGGAACGGAGGAAGTATTTGCCATGCATACCTTGAGCACCTCCTTTACGTTCTGTTTGAGCTTTGTTTATTTTGCTCCCAGCCTTTCATCACTGTAGAATTGCATTGTGAGTTTGAACACTTGATTTTAGAATTCTTCACTGTAGAATGGCATAGTTCAAGATTCTTCTTTTTATTTTCAATTACACAAAACAATCATAATACTGGAAAAGAACATCACATGCCACACTAATTGCATCAAATATCCTTCTAAGATCAACCTCAAGAAGAGCAACATCTACCTGTTAGAGCCGAGAAAAATGATGGATTTGGTCCATAAATATTCTGCTAGAAATGCATAGACGAAGTCACTAATTTGGAATTCTCAGCATGTAATATATGATGTGATAACCAGTTTTCATAAAGTTGACTGAACACAACAGACAGGGAAACAGTATGTAGTGTTTGATTTGTATTGCACCTGCTCAGCCAAAAAAAACATCTTGCCTAGGAAGGCGATAACCTGAAATGGGAGGAATGGGAATATCGTCATGTTCTCCTGAAAATACACAGATATCATCATTCATCAGTTTTTAACTTTCTATCACGCAAGCAGCATGAAGAGACCAGATAACTGTGTTTCACCACTGATATGCATCCAACACAGAGTGCCATCATATGAAACGACAAAGTTGTACATGTACCTTCAGTTTATTCCAGTCCAGCAGCACCAGTGCTTCATATTGCTAGTGTGCATAGTTGCTCAAGTGTAAAATGATGAGCATTTGTGTTCATGCATACAGTACCTTTTGTATTAACGTCATTTCAAACAGCGCCGGGGAATAAGAAGTCAAGTTCCTAAATGATTTCATTGATTTAATTTTTGATCAGTTTTTCTTTCTCTTGATTCTTGGGTAGTTTGTGCTATTCATTTCTTGATCATTTAGATGTAGGTCCCCTTCTTTTCTCTGGCCCTATACATGTCGCTATGTAGTTGTATTTCCCTATCAGGAGTCACATAGTTGGCATTAAAAAGTTAATGAGATATAACTAGTGTTTTCTAATCTCGGTTTGTTGTTGTACCTTTGTGCAGGATTTTCTAAAAGAGATGTCAGCGAAGGACGAGAAGATAAACTTATTAGTAGACATGGGCTTTTCTGAAGATGAAGCCAATATGGCTATGACAACATGTGGTATGCCTCATTTTCAAATTGTTTCCTTGACGGTCCTTCTTTCATGTTAAAGGCACCTTGTGCTATATAAATTCCTGTTTCAATTTTCCTAGGTGTGGATGCTGATCTCTGTGTATTAGTTGATTCGATCAGTGCATCACGGGTTGCAGGAGATTGCCATTCCACAAACTTATGTGACGATCAGGTGCGTTGTGGTTTGATGTACATGTGAATACGATAACAGTTTCGCTCTTTTAATTTGATGTAAGGACACTGAAATCTGTGACATTTGGCAGGTTATGGATAGATGCTTTGATTCCTTTGGAGAGAGAAAGAAAACAAGATTGATTGAAGAGCGCAAGAAAAAGAGGAAGCGATATGGAGGTGGAGCACATGGCAATCGATCTTCCTTGGATGGTAGCGATGATGAACCAATGCTTCTCCCAAATCCAATGGTTGGATTTAACCTGCCCGGTTATAGGCGGCCATCAGTGATGAGAATGCTTCCTCAACAAGCTATTGGACCACCTTTTTTCTACTATGAAAATGTGGCCCGAACTCCAAGAGGTGTATGGGAGACCATTTCAAGATTTCTGTATGACATTGAACCAGAGTTTGTGGATTCTATGCATTTGTCTGCAGCTGCAAGGAAAAGAGGCTACATCCATAATTTGCCAATTGAGAACAGATCACCTCTTCTTCCTCTGCCTCCAAAGACCATATTTGAGGCATTTCCTCATTATAAGAAGTGGTGGCCTTCTTGGGACCCGAGAAGACAACTCAATTGCTTGCAAACAACTGTGGCAAGTGCAAAGACGACCGAGCGGATCCAGAGTCTTCTTGCAAGGTCAGGCAATTCACCACCTCCAAGTGTTCAGAAATATGTCATTGATGAGTGCAGAAAATGGAATCTTGTCTGGGTTGGAAAAAACAAGGTTGCTCCGTTGGAGCCTAATGAGGTGGAATATCTACTTGGTTTCCCAAGGGACCACACAAGAGGGGTCGGCAAGACAGAGAGATATAAATCTCTTGGCAACTCATTCCATGTTGATACTGTTGCTTACCATTTGTCGGTGCTGAGGGACATGTTTCCTAATGGTGTTAGTGTGCTGTCCTTATTCACCGGTATTGGAGGAGGAGAGGTAGCTTTGCACAGGCTTGGGATCCACATGAGGGCAGTGGTTTCTGTTGAGATAGGTGAAGCTAATAGGAGGATTTTGAGGGGTTGGTGGGATCAGACCCAGACAGGCACGCTGATTGAGATTGCTGATGTGAAATCTCTCACACCTGATATAATTGCATCATACGTTGGTAGATTTGGCGGCTTCGACTTGGTGATTGGGGGCAGCCCATGTAACAATCTTGCCGGGAGCAACCGACACCACCGTGATGGCTTGGAGGGCGAGCAATCTTCTTTGTTCTACCACTACTTCAGAATCTTGGATGTCGTTAAGTCGGCTATGGCGAGGATGTAGGCTATGGCAAGGATGTAGCCTAAGCATTGCAGTACCCTATCTTATCACGTAGTGCTTATATCTAGGAACCGCGACTTCTTTTGTTTAGTTGCTTCATGTCCTTTTCTTTGCTTGCACTTACAACTATGTATCAAGCACTTAATCTGTGGGTTCCAGGCTATGAAAATGGTGAGCCCAATAAGGTTAAAGGATGCTGCTGCTTTGCTATGAAGCCTATTGTGAAAAATACATTGTGTCTTATGCCGCTTTCATCGTGTAGGGCCTTCAAAGTCAGGAAAGAAGTAAGGGTCAGAACTTGGGTTCTGATTTTTGTGATAGTGATTGTTATGTTTAGAGCCTGCCTAGTGCCCTGTACTCCTGGTGCACAGAATGTTAACTGGCAAAAACCAAAAATAGTAACCTCGATCTGTATTCTGTAGTGAATGAATAGAAATAATGATTATCAAACTATCACTGGAGATGAGATAACTACATTCGTGCAAACGAGTTTGCATTGGCTCTCTAATGGTGACACGTTACATAGTAATCTAGCTGCCACTGCAAAATTTTAGGACATACGTACCTTTTGTGAACTGCCAGTTAACATAGCTGTATAACAACTGCCACTGGAAAAGCCGAAGAGGAGTGGCAGGAGCAAGCGGTTGGATTGGCCCGACTCTTCAAGATCAAAGATACTCGGTCTCCTCTTCATTAAGTCACGAAATTTAGAAAAGAAAAAAACTTCATGTGCCTGACTCAGAGCCATTAGGAATAGTAGAGGTAACTGAAACACACCATTATTTAATTCTAAAGCATCAACTTATTCACTGTTCTCTTCAAATTTCTGCCAGACTGGAGAAAAGAATGATGAGAAAGAGAGGAATGAATGGAGATTCAATTATTATGAACTCTGATGGAATCATTAATGTTCTCCAAAATTTTGGTACTAGAAGGACAAATATTCCTCTCATATACTAATTGCAGGGATTCTTCAGCATGTAAATTGTTAACAAAATGGCATTTAAATTCAAACCATCAGCTCGTTTAGATTCCTCGTGCAGTATGGAATCTACATTGTCATTAGTTTTAGGTATCTAAAAGGGAGCCTCACGGTATGATATTTTTATTTCTACTTTACAGAAACCGCACATTGGTTCAATATGCTATTGTTTACTGAAGAACGGGGAAAATGTAGAGATCATGAAGACATTGCATTCTGCGATAACATTAACAAAAACCAGAGATCTGGTGATGTTTTCATTCTGTCACAAGGTAATCAAAACAAGGAAAAAGACTAACCAGTTGACACCCTCATGACAATAAAGCTAGGACTACATAATATATACATACAGCACTCAAATACAATACAAATCATGCTTTCAATCTTAAGCACCATGTATGCTATGTAAATTTCAAAAAATAATCTGTAAGATTTAATTATGATGCATTGCCAGTTATGGCACCCCATTGCAATAAAACAAGCAAAATTGCATAGGAAAAAGAAAGAAACGAGCTTATGTATGTTCAGTAAAGCTCGTTTGTTCCATCTTTCTATGCACGTTTGTATGCGCTTTTTCTAACATAAATTGTTCACAACACACACAAAGTAAATAGCTTGCCTTAATCGGACTTTCCACCACAAGAGACAGGCTAAAGGTTTTTTTTTTTTGTGCTGTACAGTGTTGCCTGAATATGAAAGGGTTACATGTACTTGGTGGTGACTGGGGGCCTTCATCGACCAAACCTATGGACTCTTGTATATACATTTGCTTTTCCTCTTAATGAAAAGACGAGCAAAACACTGTTTGCATGTTTCTCTAATTTTTTGCACTATTTCTGCTGCCATATAAAACTAGACTGTCATTGAGACACTACCTCCATGATACTACACTTGATAGCCTTGATCTTAATCCTTCAGGCATTGTGAATTAGAACTACCCTAAGCTCATACATTTCGGCTTCTCGGAGGCCTCTCTTCTCATTAAAGTGCATGTATACATTTCAATGTTTCATGGTAGTTGTGTTGTCCTGTCGCCATGTATAATGAAATTTAGCAGTAAGAAGTGATAATTCTTAGTCTTAGGTTGGTTGCAGATACAGATGCTCCAGAATGTTGTAAATTTGATTAAAACTGGGGTGGCTGAAATCCCCCGTCAAGAACTCATGAACAACAGTGTCTACTTCAACCCAGCTGAGCCCTATATCTTTTTCAACAACATTTCCCCTCATCAGTCGTCGTACATCCTCAACAGAATCCCATCGCTGGTTTCGAGCTAGTGTGTTTGCAAGGAGAACGTAGTTGCCAGCATTCATGGGTTCGATCCTGACGAGTTCTCTTGCGGCGACCTCGCCTACATCAACATTGCAATGCTTCCGGCAGGCACTGAGCAATGCTCCCCAGACACCTGCATGTGGCTTCACCGGCATTACCTTCACAAAGGAGTGTGCTTCTTCAATAAGCCCAGCTCGGCCATAGAGATCCACCATGCAAGCATAATGATCTGCAGATTTCTGAATTGCGTACGTTGTTCCCATGGACTCAAAATAGTGCTTTCCATCGTCCACTAGCCCAGCATGTGCGCAAGCTGATATCACGCCAAGAAATGTCACTGCATCAGGCCGCAATCCTTCCTCAATCATGTCATTGAAAAGCTTCAGTGTATCTTTGCCATGTCCATGTTGCGCAAGAGCAGTGACCATCACATTGTAAGACACCACATCCTTCGGACGTGTCTCGCCAAACAAGAAACGAGCTTCAGTAATGCAACCGCACTTTGCAAACATGTCGATCAAAGAATTCCGCACATGGCAGTTCATCTCGACACAGCCCTTGTGTAAAAGTCCGTGCACCTGCCTTGCAACTGACAAGGAGCCTAGCTGTGCGCATGCGGACATCAACACGGCCATTGTTGCAGCATCAGGGTGGAAACCCACCAGCCGCATCCGATTGAACACCGCTACTGAGTCAGCCCACAGCCCTGCCTGGGAACACGCGGTGATCATCATGTTCCAGCTGTGCACATTCCTCTGCGGCATCTGATCAAACAGGCCCCTCGCGACGCCAGCATCGCCTTGCCGCAGGTACCCTGACATGAGCGTGTTCCAGGAGATGAGGTCCCTCTCCGCCATACCGTCGAACATTTCCTGCGCAGCCTCCACATCCCCTGCTCTGGCATAACATGCTACCATGGCGTTTCCAACCACCACGTTCCTCGCAGGCATTTCATCGAACACCCTCCTTGCGTCCCTCACCAGGCCAAGATTCCCATACGAATCGAGCAATGCAGAGCCCACGTGCACGGAGGAGCCTAGGCCGGCCTTCACCAAGAACCCGTGCACCTGGCACACCTCGCAGACCCCTCGGAGCGTCGAGAGGGACTTGAGCACGGAGCTCACGGTGAAGGCGTTGGGTGGCGGGCCTGACCGGAGCATGAACCGGAACAGAGCGAACGCCTCGGCGGCGAGCGCGGGGGAGGAGGCGTGCTTGGCGTAGGAGGAGATGGTTGCCGTCCAGAGGTAGACGTTGGCGGAGGCGGCGGGGACGCTGTCGAAGATGGCGCGGGCGTAGCGCGGGGAGGAGGAGGATGCGGCAAGGAGGGTGACGGCGGCGCGGGCGGGGAGCGGGAGGCCGCGCAGGAGGAGCTGCGCGTGCAGCTGCCTCGCCGCGGCTGGGGTTGTCGCGCGGTTGGCGAGGCCGGTGAGGAGCGCCGGAAGCGGGGCCGCCGGCGGCATGCAGGCGGGGGCGCCGGAGCGGGGCGGGAGGAGGTTTGCTGGCGTCGTGAGGTTTCAAAGGACTCCAAATTGGTTGGACCCACGAGGCAGTCTCACTCCCTCACTGATGAGGTCTCTGTTCTATTTTTTTACTAGTAAAATAAAAATAAATTGCATTTTCCATCCCTCAACTTATCGACAAGTGATGCTTTCGTTTCTAAACTCTCTTTCAACCTTCAATATATCAACTTTTTATTTTCAAGGGAATGCCATCATGGCTAACTTTAATGATTAACTCTTAATATCGGTTAGATTTAGCATCTAAAGTTGATATTGGATCTGTACTAAAAAAACAGTTGTTATGGATCGGGCAAGCTTGGTTTTGACTATTTTGTGCGTAATCTTTGTATATGTATGTAAAATTTGTTGCCCGGGGGTAATTGATGCAACTTCGTACAATGATCCGAGGAGGTAATTGTTTCTTGGGAGTATTACATTGTAGTTATCTGCGTAGTAATGCCCTAAAACCATCATTTGAATTCTTCATGGTGCATCACGTGAAGTGAATCAAATGGCAGTTATTTTGTCCACTAAATCTCAAAACCATCCTTTGGAATAACTCACAAAGGCACACACTAACACTGAAAAATGTCAAGTACGGGGTAAAATTAGTCATTTCTTGTAGCATGAAAAAACTGGTAACTATCACCAGACCAAAAAAAATTAAAGTTGGCTCACCAACTTGCCACCTTTTTTGAAATATTTTTCCAACCAAACTACTCCTCCGATCCATCTATCACTAAATACACCTAGATACATCCGTTGTTTGACGGCAAGTAATATGGATTGGACGGAGTACCGATTTTGGGGGCAGTTAGCTTCACGCCACCCAAACATAGGTTGTCCTTACACAAGTAGCAAATTGTACAAAGACAAGCTATATTGTTGTCAATAATATAAGTTGACAAAATTAAAATTCTATGTTCAGATTCGTTTAGGGGAACATGGGTATTTATTCATGTCATGTTTATGCCCTACAAGATACATCATACAGAAGCTTGGGAGGAATAGAATGGTCATGTGTAATGACAGGCTAGATTTCCATTTGTGTCATCGATATGACATGAGCCCCGTCATTGGTGATAGGTGATGTTGACGGTTGCAACTGCATTTTTGAGTTCGCTTTGACAGAATTTTTGGATGTTCCTTTTTTCTTTTCTTTGTGGGTCGGTGTTATTGTGTGCTTACTTCGTACAAAGGCTGAATGTGTGCTCTTGGTGCTTGTATCATCTTGATGCGACATTATGAGTTGTACAATTCACCTTTTATGAAACAAGATACGATTGACAGCTCTTGCGGAACCTGGGCGAATGATTCGTTTGCCCTAGGGGGAGTTTCCCGGCGACCCTAGCTGGCACAACAAATTATGGAACATGCAGAAAAATGGGTTAGGCCCAATTAGCTGTTTTTTTTTGAAAAAATTGCCATGTAAAAACAATAATGCATAGTAAGTTGCAAAAAAATGTCGTTTTTTAAAACCCAAAAATTGTGAAATTCCCATGAGACTATGTGAAACACTATTAAAATTTACAATTGCCATGTTACCAAGACGATATAATTACAAAAACGAAAAATGGTTTGAAAGGAAAAAAATCTATACCCATGGCAATTTTGCCATGGCATATTGTGTTATGCTGTGAAATTTTCCATGTTCCAATTTTTTGCCATGCCACAAATTTCTTTTTTGCCAAAGTTCAAAAACTAAATTTGCCATAGTCAAAAAATAATTTTGACATGGTCAAAAAACTATAATTGCCATGGTAAAATACAATTTTTTTTGCCATGGATGAATTGAAAAAAAAGGGACAAAAGGAAAAATAATTTTGTCATATATCTAAAAAAGATTTGCCACCTAGTGAAGAAAAGGTTTTTTATTGTAATTTTTTCATCTATGGATTTATTGTAATTTTTGTGTGCGTATTTTGCCATCCCTGCTAAAAAAGTATTACCTCTGTAAAGTCTCAGAAACGTCTTATATTTATTTACAAAAGGAGTAAAATGGAGGAGGATTTGAAACCAGGTCTCCCAGGTGTACGGCCCTAACCAATTAGCTAGCCCACGCATTTGTAACATTTGTAATGAGATCATTTGCGTTTATTTTGTTGTGTAGCGAACTAGTAAAAATATGCCGTGGCTCTCTTCTCTGCCCTGAGATCCGTGCAAAGAAATAGACGGCCGAGAAAGGTCGTGATGCCATCATGGGTGTTAGCCAGATACCATTTTCTTAAGGATGTGTTTGGTTTATGTGACCGAATGGGACGGCATGGGTCGGTTCCGTCCCGAAGTACCATTCTCGTGTATGGTTGACCCGAGGAACCGGAACCCACTCATTCCTGGAACGGCATATTCGGTCGATATGCCGAACCAGGTCGTTCCTTTGAATTGGCCGGACGACGCGGAACGCCTCAGTCTCACGCCTTCCCCTGACTCTCGCTCACCCCCAATCTTAGCGCCGCCACCCCCTCGTCTCTCCCCACTCGATCTGCGACGCCGGCGGCCACCCCCTCGTCTCTCCCCCTCGATCTGTGACGCCGGCGGCCACCCCCTTGTCTCTCCCGCTCGATCTGCGACGCCGCCGGCCGCTCCCTCCTCTCTCCCTCTCCGGCTTCGACTATCCCTCTTTAATGGCGTGCACCAGCAGCGCGGCAGCAGACTAGCAGTGGGCGAGCGGAGGCGGCTCGCGTGGAAAAGAGGCTTGGCGGCGGCCCATTTGGCCGAGAGCGAGCCGGCAAGGAAGCCGTTGCAGACCTCTGCGCCATGGGGGTGTTCACCACGGTGTGCGTGCTGACTGTTCTGGTGCTGTACGCCGTGCAGTTCGAGAGCTTCATCTTCTTTTGCTAGTAAAAAAGGAGGAAAACTTTTGCTACTGATTGTAAACTGCAATTAGCAAATGCGTGTGTTGCAATGTCGAGTATGAACTCTGAATTGTTGGTGCATGAGCGAGTCTGAACTCTGAATTGTTCGTATACGCCAGAGTCTGAACCAGGAAGGTGGATGGTAATGGCAATTATTTCTTGTGTATAGTGACAAAATTTATAAATTGTCCAAACTATAATAACAATTGAATTTTCGCTGACAATTCAAATAATTTATTGATAAAAAAATATTATTCTATTTAAATGCGGCAATTCCAAGAGATAATCTCTCCATTTCTAACCAAATTCATTCCGTTCCATTATCCTAACCAAACACTGGAATGCAGCCATTCCATTTCACATAATTATCCTAACCGAACATAGGGACGGAACCAACCCGCTCCAGTGGAATGGAACCGTTCCATTCCATTCCAATTCGTTCCCGAACCGAACACATCCTAAGGGTATGGTTAGATCGCCATGGACTGAGACTTAACAAAGTCTTAGTCAAGTTAAAACATATAAAAATGATTTTTTTTTCATGAATCTTTATGTAAGAGCTCATGAATATAACATCGACCCAGACTTCATTAAATCTCAGTCGACCAAAATGTCCGACTGAGCAATGCAAAACATACTGTTACTGTTTCACGAGCATGTCTGGTTGGGATAAGGACTACATGAATGAATGCTGCTTCCAGATAACCCACAATTAAGTAATTTCGATGGATTTGGATCCGGTGAACATCTCACATGATTGTTGGCTCCTCCACAACGATCGATGCGGCTCAACCGAAGGTGAATCTGACGCCTTTACTCATCCAGCCAACTCTGACGGACATGAAATTATAGACGGACGCCTACTTATTCGCGACTCCGATCACCGTACTTCACAGTACACAACACCGCCGCCGCGTATTTCTCTCCGTGCAACGATGCCAGACCACTCGCGCTTCTGTGCGTCCAGCTCGCCATCGTTGCCACCGCCGCGGCGTCGCCGGCGAGGGAAAAGGAGGAGGAGCGGTCCTGCTGCATCGTGCATGTCGCTCGCACGCACGCGCCGCCGCTGCCGTGCCGTGGCCTGCTCAATACCCGGGCGTACGCCTCATTCCTGCGTGACCGCATGCCGGCGGACATGTCCCTTCCGGCGCCGCGGGTGCTCTATTCCTACTCCCACGCCGCCACGGGCTTCGCGGCTCGCCTCACGGGTCGCCAGGCCGCGCACCTCGCGGCCCAGCGCTCCGTGCTCGCCGTCGTGCCCGATGTGATGCAGCAGCTACACACCACGCTGACGCCATCCTTCCTCGGCCTGTCGGCATCGTCGGGCTTGCTACCAGCGTCCAACGGCGCCTCGGACGTCGTCATCGGCGTCCTCGACACCGGCGTGTACCCCATCGACCGCGCGGCGTTCGCGGCGGACCCGTTGCTGCCGCCGCCGCCCGGCAAGTTCCGCGGTGCCTGCGTCTCGGCTCCGTCGTTCAACGCCTCCGCCTACTGCAATGGCAAGCTCGTCGGCGCCAAGGTCTTCTACGTGGGGTATGAGGTTCAACTTGGAGGCCCGATCAACGAGACGGAGGAGTCCAAGTCGCCGCTCGACACCCTCGGCCATGGCACCCACACCGCCTCCACCGCCGCCGGCTCTGCCGTCCCGGACGCGGCTTTCTACGGCTACGGCAGAGGGAACGCCGTCGGCATGGCCCCGGGCGCGCGCGTCGCCTCCTACAAAGTGTGCTGGAAATACGGATGCGCCACCTCCGACATCCTCGCGGCGTTCGACGAGGCCATCGCCGACGGGGTCGACGTCATCTCCGCTTCATTCGTCTCCTCCGGCTACGCGGAGCCGTTTTATGTGGACTCCACCGCCGTGGGCGCCTTCAGCGCCGTCCGCAAGGGCATCATCGTCTCTGCCGCAGCGGGGAACTCCGGCCCAGCTGAGTCCACCGCCAACAATATCGCGCCCTGGTTCTTGATGACCGTCGGCGCGTCCACCATCAACCGCCATTTCCAGGCGGACGTCGTCCTCGGCAACGGCGATACCTTTTCTGGCGCTTCGCTCTACGCTGGCCCGCCGCTTGGCGCTACCGAGACACCGCTCGTGCATGGCCGGACCGTCGGCTCGAAAACCTGCGAAGCTGGGAAGCTGAACGCCAGCTTGATCGCCGGGAAGATCGTTTTGTGCGACCCTGCCGTCTTGAATGTTGCACAAGGAGAGGCTGTCAAACTCGCCGGCGGCGTCGGAGCAATCCTCACGAGCATGAAAGAATTCGGCGAGCTGGTCGTCGGCAGCCCCCACACCTTCCCTGCCACAACCGTCACGCTCGCCGCCACGAAAAGGATTAAAAAGTACATAACCAACATTGCATCCCGGCGGCGACGATCGTGTTCCACGGCAGGGTCATCGGCCGGATGGCTCCTTCTCCTAGAATGGCACCATTCTCGAGCCGCGGGCCAAACCTCCATGCGCCGGAGATCCTCAAGCCGGACGTCACGGCACCCGGCGTGGAGATCCTCGCCGCTTGGACCGGCGCCGCCTCGCCCTCGGGCCTCCGGCGACAAGAGACGAGGGCACTACAATGTCCTATTGGGCGTGCCCACACGTAAGTGGCATCGTCGCAATGCTCCAACAGGCGAGGCCGGAGTGGAGCCCTGCCGCGATCAAGTCCGCCCTGATGACCACGGCGTACAACGTGGACAGCGACGACCACGTCATCGGAGACATGGCCATCGGCAAGGCGTCCACGCCGTTCGCGCGTGGGGCAGGCCACATGGACCCCAACCGCGCCCTTGACCCAGGCCTAGTGCAGTGGCGGTGCCAGGATCAAAACCTTGTAATGTCAGGTTTTGTACTAGCGAATTTTTGTAGACAAATTAAATAGGAACACAAAGGATTGTAATTCCTTTTTAAAGATAGTTAGTATTTCAAATTTACGGAAATGTTAACACCCACACGTGTGGGCGTTCACCACCCCGACCACACGCAAGCATCACCGTTGGCAGGTGTGTGCACGAATCTTGGAACAAACTAGGTGGTTTTTTGTGCCACGTAGGATGAGGCGCGTGTGCGGCGAGTAGGTTCGCCCGCACGTTGGTTGCCACCCCGCGGTCAGCGGTTGCCATCTGAGTCGTGCGGTGGAACTGCAATGCGCCCGCACGCCACGCTTCGACTGCGGTTGACGTCGCACGCCTCTGCCCCCTCCCCCTCACGCTCCCATTTACTCTTCTGCACCGCAGTTACTGGCAGAACCCACTCGCATTTCCAACTATCGAAGGAGAAGGAGAGGGGAGAAGGCGACGGTGAAGGCGGAAGAATCGACGGTGCTCGGGACCGTCGGTGGTGTTCGCCAGAACGGAGCGGCTCGCCGGAGCGCCTGCGGGTTGAAGGTACTGCTCGATGCACCCTTCGCAATCCCTTCCTGCATTTCCTCCCCTTCCCTCCCTGTTCGATTCCTCGATCGAGATTTGTAGAGATTCAGGCGATTCGTCGATGCGTCGGCGTTCCCGCCGGCGCCGAAGTCGTCTGCTAGACGTTTTTGGTTGCATTGGCCAGTTTCGTCGCGGCCGCGGCGGCGGCATCGTCGGCGTGGTTCTGCTTGTTCGGAGGCACGCACTAGTTTTTGCATATGGATTGAGCAGGTGTCTTCCGGGTAGTTTTTGATGCGCGTTGGTTCGATTTTGTGTTTTGCAGTGAGTTCGTGGGAGAATTTCGAGGGTGAATTTGAAGTCGAAGTAGTTGCCATTGAACCCTAGATCTTAGTTAGTTTGGTTTTTGAAAATGCAGAATGAGGCGAACTTGATAGTTACATTAACTATCATGATTGCGCGACCACTTACTCCCTGAACATATTTGATAGTTGCCACAAACGTGTTTCCCCTTGCGGCAACAAATTACTGAAAACGACTGTGTTAGTTGCCACATGTTAGCTTTCGCACATGGCAACTAATTTTGCTGAAGTAATGCGATACTTGCCACACACACGCTCTTCCATGTGGCAACTAATTCTGCTAAACTAATGTGATATTTACCAAACACACGCTCTTTTTTCCGTGTGGCAACTAAGATTGCTGAATTCCTGTGTTAGGTGCCACAACCATTCTATTTTCATTGCGGCTAGTGTGTTTTCTGAATGTTATGTGACAGCAACCACGGTGTGACAGTTGCCACAATCGGTAGTCAGTGGGCATTCAAGTGCCAAGTGCACTGGATGGCAACCACTGCGCACTTAAAGTGTGCTTGTTGCCATCTGGGTAGTATATTCATGTGGCAAATAGAGTGCGAACACACTGCCTGTTGCCATTCTACATATAAGACAGTGTGGCAAATAGAGTGTGAATAGACTGCCTGCTGCCATTTCTGCATATAAGACAGTGTGGCAAACTGTCTGCACAATGTGGCAACCGAATTTGCATATCAAATGTTTCAGATGCCATACGTATGCGTTGCATGCGGCAAGTGTTTTTGCTGACCCCCTTGCATTTACATTTTCCACCATGACAATTTGGTATGTTCCCATCTCAGCAGAATGGCTCGTGGCGATCGTCAAAACGATGATGATGATTTCATGGATCCACCACAGCGTAATCGGGCAACTGGGCGGAGAAAAGAGGGTGATGAGGTAAATGTTCACACACACCCCCCTTCTTCCTGATGTATGTTAATGGTTGACACCTTTGAGCCCGCAATCGTCTGGCACGAACTAAAATTTCATTACATTGCAAAATGCGGCAACAACTGATATCCTGTTTTTGTTTGTAAAAACATGGCAACAACTGATCACTTTATGTCTGTTTTTTTGCAGAAGAAGAAACGTATTCGCAACAGAGCCTCCCAAGAACGACTGACTGCGTTGACTGACAAATTCAGCGACGATCAGAAGGGGGCTGCTGCTGAGATGGGTATGCAGTCTATGATGGCTGTCCGGTGCACGAACCTTGTCAACCCTGTATGCGATTGGCTTGGTGAGATCTACGACCCCGCCTCCAGAGAATTCGTGATTCCGGGACGCGGAAGACTACCGCTGAATGAGGAATGCGTGTTCTGCACGTTGGGTGTGCCCCGTGGACATATCAAAGTCCCGTAGAGGTCAACAACGAGATCGAGGAAGCGCTGTTCCCCCGTTTGTTTCCTGGGTTGGAATCCATGCCGAACACGAACTGCAGTGGCAGATTCGTTGGAGGCCATGACGACGCACGGAGATGTTTTCAAGATGAAGCTACTCATGTACCTCATCTCAGCCGTTTTCAGCGCCGACCACTTCTCTTCGCCCAAGCAACAAATGCTTCCCCATCCTGGTGAATGATCTATCTTTACTACATTATTTTTCCTTCAATTTTTTTGCTCCGATGTCATGTGCAAGCTAGTCACTGACAGTTTTTTTGTTGTTTTTTCCATTGGAATTCTGACGCGGCAACTCCTTGTCCTGAATTTTATGCGGTGCAGGCGAAACTGAAAGATGTGAAGAACATGAACTGGTGTAAGTTCATTGCCGACTTCCTGCATGATGCATTCGCAAGCAAGGTGTACCAGAAGGGTTGTCGACTGCATTTAATGGTATTTTTTTACCGGTCCTTTATGTGAACACTATTTTTAACACATCTTTATTCATGCATGTCAACATGATCATAACACTCATGCAACAGCCATGTTGATTATGTGGCAACTGCCATCATGACTATATGGCAACTACCATCATACTGTGATGGCAACTGCCAACATGACAACATGGCAACTGCCATCATACTATGATGGCAACTGCCATCACTCTATGATGGCAACTAGCACATGCAGATGGCATATTCTTCGTAAAATACCATATATTTTATCCTGTTATTTGTCGCAAAATACCATGATGCAACTGATTTTTCTTTCTTTTTAAAATTGTTGTACATCAGCTCATGTACGTCGACTGCCTTGATCTGTCCACCGTGGACTTCACTGGGACAGGAGGCCCGCCGCCTGCGCACAAGTTTGCTGTTTCTGCGCGGACTATTGATGCTGTCAAGGCTGTGCTTGCTGCAGACAGGGTAACTGATAGCAAATATGGTAAACTGCAGGTTATTTCTGCTTTTTTTTGCAACACATGAACTGCTAGTCAGTGTTCATCATTCTCTCTCTTATATCATTGCTACTTTTTTTTCTCTCTCCCAGCTGATGGCCAAGCATTCTATAGACTACAACGTGTTTGGGGGCCTCAAAACTTTGAAAAGTGGATGGACGTGCACTCAGCTCCGTCTTGTCCTTCAGAGGTAATCAAAAGATCTACATATATGGTTTGCCGTGGAGTATTTTTCGATGTCGTGCAAGTGATTGCAATACGGGGTTGTCGTTGATGCCTCTTTGTTTTGTGTACAGGCGAGGGCACCTGTTGAGCAGCTAATAGGGTAGTTTGCATCTGGAATGACTGGCTTGCTCGGGAAGTTGGTTGAGGGGTGGACGTCCCTCAGTGGCTCTGACGGCGACGTGGTTGCGAGGCAATTCACTTCATTCGTCCCAGAATGTACACACCGGTCAACCGGTTGCCGTGGCCGGTATGACTACAACAGTTCCCAGGAGCCCGCTGACACACAAGATGAACTAGGTGGAGACGCTGGTCTCAGCAAGGATGACGATGATGTCATGGATAATGTGCAAGAGGACACCGATGATGATGAACACGCTGAGGTTCGCGCAGGTGGTAACAAGGGAAAGGATGCAACAGATGTCCCCCAACCGGATAAAGTCAAACAACACACGGCTGTGAGAGGTGAAGGGGTTTTTCCATCAAAGAGGGGGATGGCTCCAGAGGGTGCTGGGCAAGTTTCTGCTGGCAAGAGGTCTAGGACCGACCCTGTAGCTGCCAGGAAGAGGTTCGACTTTCATCTTAGCTTTTTGCTTTGTCTATTTTCTTCGAACAGACTCATCCTCTTCTTTGCACTTGTGTTCTTTCAAACGCGGCAACGAGATTGCTGACTGACAATTGCCACCTCTTTTTTTGACCTCCATCTCATACGTGCAGCGAGCCGACAGCTGGTGGACGAGCGAGCAATTACAAAGAAACAGGCCCCAACGCCAACCCGTGTTTCTGCTCGGTTGAACAAAGGTGCCCCCACTGCCGGTGATACCACTTCCACCAGGACATCTCCTCGCACGACGACAACCAACACCGGGGTGAGGAAATATGCCCTAGAGGCAATAATAAAAGTTATTATTTATTTCCTTATATCATGATAAATGTTTATTATTCATGCTAGAATTGTATTAACCGGAAACATAATACATGTGTGAATACATAGACAAACAAAGTGTCACTAGTATGCCTCTACTTGACTAGCTCGTTAATCAAAGATGGTTATGTTTCCTAACCATGAACAATGAGTTGTTATTTGATTAACGAGGTCACATCATTAGTTGAATGATCTGATTGACATGACCCATTCCATTAGCTTAGCACCCGATCGTTTAGTATGTTGCTATTGCTTTCTTCATGACTTATACATGTTCCTATAACTATGAGATTATGCAACTCCCGTTTACCGGAGGAACACTTTGGGTGCTACCAAACGTCACAACGTAACTGGGTGATTATAAAGGAGCATTACAGGTGTCTCCAAAGGTAGATGTTGGGTTGGCGTATTTTGAGATTAGGATTTGTCACTCCGATTGTCGGAGAGGTATCTCTAGGCCCTCTCGGTAATGCACATCACATAAGCCTTGCAAGCATTACAACTAATATGTTAGTTGTGAGATGATGTATTACGGAACGAGTAAAGAGACTTGCCGGTAACGAGATTGAACTAGGTATTGGATACCGACGATCGAATCTCGGGCAAGTAACATACCGATGACAAAGGGAACAACGTATGTTGTTATGCGGTCTGACCGATAAAGATCTTCGTAGAATATGTAGGAGCCAATATGGGCATCCAGGTCCCGCTATTGTTTATTGACCGGAGACGTGTCTCGGTCATGTCTACATTGTTCTCGAACCCGTAGGGTCCGCACGCTTAAGGCGATGACAGTTATATTATGAGTTTATGCATTTTGATGTACCGAAGGTTGTTCGGAGTCCCGGATGTGATCACGGACATGACGAGGAGTCTCGAAATGGTCGAGACGCTAAAGATTGATATATTGGAAGCCTATGTTTGGATATCGGAAGTGTTCCGGGTGAAATCGGGATTTTACCGGAGTACCGGGAGGGTTACCGGAACCCCCCGGGAGCTATATGGGCCATAGTGGGCCTTAGTGGAAAAGAGAAGGGGCTGCCCTAGATGGGCTGCGCGCCTCCCCCTTCCCCTAGTCCTATTAGGACTAGGAGAGGTGGCCGGCCCCCTCCTCCTCTTTTCCCCTTCCGCGAATCCTATTCCGACTAGGATTGGGGGGGGAATCCTACTCCTAGAGGGAGTAGGACTCTCCTGCGCCCTCCTCCTTGGCCGGCCAGCCTCCCCCTCTACTCCTTTATATACGGAGGCAGGGGCACCTCTAGACACACAAGTTGATCCACGTGATCTATTCCTTAGCCGTGTGCGGTGCCCCCTGCCACCATACCTCGATAATACTGTAGCGGGTTTAGGCGAAGCCCTGCTGCGTGTAGTACATCAAGATCGTTACCACGCCGTCGTGCTGACGGAACTCTTCCCCGACACTTTGCTGGATCGGAGTCCGGGGATCGTCATCGAGCTGAACGTGTGCTCGAACTCGGAGGTGCCGTAGTTTCGGTGCTTGATCGGTTGGATCGTGAAGACGTACGACTACTTCCTCTACGTGTGTCACGCTTCCGCAGTCGGTCTGCGTTGGTACGTAGACAACACTCTCCCCTCTCGTTGCTATGCATCACATGATCTTGCGTGTGCGTAGGAATTTTTGAAATTACTACGAAACCTAACAGTGGTATCAGAGCCTAGGTTTTATGTTGATGTTATATGCACGAGTAGAACACAAGTGAGTTGTGGGCGATATAAGTCATACTGCCTACCAGCATGTCATACTTTGGTTCGGCGGTATTGTTGGACGAAGGGCCCGGACCGACATTACGCGTACGCTTACGCGAGACCGGTTCTCCCGACGTGCTTTGCACATAGATGGCTTGCGGGCGACTGTCTCTCCAACTTTAGTTGAACCAAGTATGGCTACGCCCGGTCCTTGCGAAGGTTAAAAACGGAGTCTATTTGACAAACTATCGTTGTGGTTTTGATGCGTAGGTGAGATTGGTTCTTACTTAAGCCCGTAGCAGCCACGTAAAACTTGCAACAACAAAGTAGAGGACGTCTAACTTGTTTTTGCAGGGCATGTTGTGATGTGATATGGTCAAGGCATGATGCTGAATTTTATTGTATGAGATGATCATGTTTTGTAACCGAGTTATCGGCAACTGGCAGGAGCCATATGGTTGTCGCTTTATTGTATGCAATGCAATCGCGATGTAATGCTTTACTTTATTACTAAACGGTAGTGATAGTCGTGGAAGCATAAGATTGGCGAGACGACAACGATGCTACGATGGAGATCAAGGTGTCGCGCCGGTGACGATGGTGATCATGACGGTGCTTCGGAGATGGAGATCACAAGCACAAGATGATGATGGCCATATCATATCACTTATATTGATTGCATGTGATGTTTATCTTTTTATGCATCTTATCTTGCTTTGATTGACGGTAGCATTATAAGATGATCTCTCACTAAATTATCAAGAAGTGTTCTCCCTGAGTATGCACCGTTGCCAAAGTTCGTCGTGCCCAGACACCACGTGATGATCGGGTGTGATAAGCTCTACGTTCAAATACAACGGGTGCAAAACAGTTGCACACGCGGAATACTCAGGTTATACTTGACGAGCCAAGCATATACAGATATGGCCTCGGAACACGGAGACCGAAAGGTCGAGCGTGAATCATATAGTAGATATGATCAACATAGTAATGTTCACCAATGAAACTACTCCATCTCACGTGATGATCGGACATGGTTTAGTTGATTTGGATCACGTGATCACTTAGAGGATTAGAGGGATGTCTATCTAAGTGGGAGTTCTTAAGTAATATGATTAATTGAACTTAAATTTATCATGAACTTAGTCCCTGATAGTATCTTGCTTGTTTATGTTAATTGTAGATAGATGGCTCCTGCTGTTGTTCCGTTGAATTTTAACGCGTTCCTTGAGAAAGCAAAGTTGAAAGATGATGGTAGCAATTACACGGACTGGGTCCGTAACTTGAGGATTATCCTCATTACTGCACAGAAGAATTACGTCCTGGAAGCACCGCTGGGTGCCAGGCCTGCTGCTGGAGCAACACCAGATGTTATGAACGTCTGGCAGAGCAAAGCTGATGACTACTCGATAGTTCAGTGTGCCATGCTTTACGGCTTAGAATCGGGACTTCAAGGATGTTTTGAACGTCATGGAGCATATGAGATGTTCCAGGAGTTGAAGTTAATATTTCAAGCAAATGCCCGAGTTGAGAGATATGAAGTCTCCAATAAGTTCTATAGCTGCAAGATGGAGGAGAACAATTCTGTCAGTGAGCATATACTCAAAATGTCTGGGTATAATAATCACTTGATTCAATTGGGAGTTAATCTTCCAGATGATTGCGTCATTGACAGAATTCTCCAATCACTGCCACCAAGCTACAAGAGCTTCGTGATGAACTATAATATGCAAGGGATGAATAAGACTATTCCCGAGCTCTTCGCAATGCTGAAAGCTGCGGAGGTAGAAATCAAAAAGGAGCATCAAGTGTTGATGGTCAACAAGACCACTAGTTTCAAGAAAAAGGGCAAAGGGAAGAAGAAGGGGAACTTCAAGAAGAACAGCAAGAAAGTTGCTGCTCAAGAGAAGAAACCCAAGTCTGGACCTAAGCCTGAAACTGAGTGCTTCTACTGCAAGCAGACTGGTCACTGGAAGCAGAACTGCCCCAAGTATTTGGCGGATAAGAAGGATGGCAAGGTGAACAAAGGTATATGTGATATACATGTTTTTGATGTGTACCTTACTAATGCTCGCAGTAGCACCTGGGTATTTGATACTGGTTCTGTTGCTAATATTTGCAACTCGAAACAGGGACTACGGATCAAGCGAAGATTGGTTAAGGACGAGGTGACGATGCGCGTGGGAAACGGTTCCAAAGTCGATGTGATCGCAGTCGGCACACTACCTCTACATCTACCTTCGGGATTAGTATTAGACCTAAATAATTGTTATTTGGTGCCAGCGTTAAGCATGAACATTATATCTGGATCTTGTTTGATGCGAGACGGTTATTCATTTAAATCAGAGAATAATGGTTGTTCTATTTATATGAGTAATATCTTTTATGGTCATGCACCCTTGAAGAGTGGTCTATTCTTGTTGAATCTCGATAGTAGTAACACACATATTCATAATGTTGAAGCCAAAAGATGCAGAGTTGATAATGAGAGTGCAACTTATTTGTGGCACTGCCGTTTAGGTCATATCGGTGTAAAGCGCATGAAGAAACTCCATTCTGATGGACTTTTGGAACCACTTGATTATGAATCACTTGGTACTTGCGAACCGTGCCTTATGGGCAAGATGACCAAAACACCGTTCTCCGGTACTATGGAGAGAGCAACAAGATTTGTTGGAAATCATACATACAGATGTATGTGGTCCGATGAATATTGAGGCTCGTGGCGGATATCGTTATTTTCTCACCTTCACAGATGATTTAAGCAGATATGGGTATATCTACTTAATGAAACATAAGTCTGAAACATTTGAAAAGTTCAAGGAATTTCAGAGTGAAGTTGAAAATCATCGTAACAAGAAAATAAAGTTTCTATGATCTGATCGTGGAGGAGAATATTTGAGTTACGAGTTTGGTGTACATTTGAAAAATTGTGGAATAGTTTCGCAACTCACGCCACCCGGAACACCACAGCGTAATGGTGTGTCCGAACGTCGTAATCGTACTTTACTAGATATGGTGCGATCTATGATGTCTCTTACTGATTTACCGCTATCGTTTTGGGGATACGCTCTAGAGACGTCCGCATTCACGTTAAATAGGGCACCATCAAAATCCGTTGAGATGACGCCTTATGAACTGTGGTTTGGCAAGAAACCAAAGTTGTCGTTTCTAAAGGTTTGGGGCTGCGATGCTTATGTGAAAAAGCTTCAACCTGATAAGCTCGAACCCAAATCGGAGAAATGTGTCTTCATAGGATATCCAAAGGAAACTATTGGATACACCTTCTATCACAGATCCGAAGGCAAGACTTTTGTTGCTAAATTCGGAAACTTTCTGGAGAAGGAGTTTCTCTCGAAAGAAGTGAGTGGGAGGAAAGTGGAACTTGATGAGGTAACTGTACCTGCTCCCTTATTGGAAAGTAGTACATCACAGAAAACTGTTTCAGTGACACCTACACCAGTTAGTGAGGAAGCTAATGATGATGATCATGAAACTTTAGATCAAGATACTACTGAACCTCGTAGATCAACCAGAGTGAGATCCGCGCCAGAGTGGTACGGTAATCCTGTTCTGGAAGTCATGCTACTAGATCATGATGAACCTACGAACTATGAAGAAGCGATGGTGAGCCCAGATTCCGCAAAATGGCTTGAAGCCATGAAATCTGAGATGGGATCCATGTATGAGAACAAAGTATGGACTTTGGTTGACTTGCCCGATGACCGGCAAGCAATTGAGAATAAATGGATCTTCAAGAAGAAGACTGACGCTGATGGTAATATTACTGTCTACAAAGCTCGACTTGTCGCAAAAGGTTTTCGACAGGTTCAAGGAGTTGACTACAATGAGACCTTCTCACCCGTAGCGATGCTTAAGTCTGTCCGAATCATGTTAGCAATTGCCGCATTTTATGATTATGAAATTTGGCAGATGGATGTCAAAACTGCATTCCTGAATGGATTTCTGGAAGAAGAGTTGTATATGATGCAACCGGAAGGTTTTGTCGATCCAAAGGGAGCTAACAAAGTGTGCAAGCTCCAGCGATCCATTTATGGACTGGTGCAAGCCTCTCGGAGTTGGAATAAACGTTTTGATAGTGTGATCAAAGCATTTGGTTTTATACAGACTTTCGGAGAAGCCTGTATTTACAAGAAAGTGAGTGGGACCTCTGTAGCATTTCTGATATTATATGTGGATGACATATTACTGATTGGAAATAATATAGAATTTCTGGATAGCATAAAGGGATACTTGAATAAGAGTTTTCAATGAAAGACCTCGGTGAAGCTGCTTACATATTAGGCATAAAGATCTATAGAGATAGATCAAGACGCCTAATTGGACTTTCACAAAGCACATACCTTGACAAAATTTTGAAAAAGTTCAAAATGGATCAAGCAAAGAAAGGGTTCTTGCCTGTGTTACAAGGTGTGAAGTTGAGTCAGACTCAATGCCCGACCACTGCACAAGATAGAGAGAAAATGAAAGATGTTCCCTATGCTTCAGCCATAGGCTCTATCATGTATGCAATGCTGTGTACCAGACCTGATGTGTGCCTTGCTATAAGCTTAGCAGGGAGGTACCAAAGTAATCCAGGAGTGGATCACTGGACAGCGGTCAAGAACATCCTGAAGTACCTGAGAAGGACTAAGGATATGTTTCTCGTATATGGAGGTGACAAAGAGCTCATCGTAAACGGTTATGTTGATGCAAGCTTTGACACTGATCCGGACGATTCTAAACCGCAAACCGGATACGTGTTTACATTAAACGGTGGAGCTGTCAGTTGGTGCAGTTCTAAACAAAGCGTCGTAGTGGGATCTACATGTGAAGCGGAGTACATAGCTGCTTCGGAAGCAGCAAATGAAGGAATCTATATGAAGGAGTTCATATCCGATCTAGGTGTCATACCTAGTGCATCGGGTCCAATGAAAATCTTTTGTGACAATACTGGTGCAATTGCCTTGGCAAAGGAATCCAGATTTCACAGAAGAACCAAGCACATCAAGAGATGCTTCAATTCCATCCGGGATCTAGTCCAGGTGGGAGACATAGAGATTTGCAAGATACATACGGATCTGAATGTAGCAGACCCGCTGACTAAGCCTCTTCCACGAGCAAAACATGATCAGCACCAATGCTCCATGGGTGTTAGAATCATGACTGTGTAATCTAGATTATTGACTCTAGTGCAAGTGGGAGACTGAAGGAAATATGCCCTAGAGGCAATAATAAAGTTATTATTTATTTCCTTACATCATGATAAATGTTTATTATTCATGCTAGAATTGTATTAACCAGAAACATAATACATGTGTGAATACATAGACAAACTTAGTGTCACTAGTATGCCTCTACTTGACTAGCTCGTTAATCAAAGATGGTTATGTTTCCTAACCATGAACAAAGAGTTGTTATTTGATTAACGGGATCACATCATTAGGTGAATGATCTGATTGACATGACCCATTCCATTAGCTTAGCACCCGATCGTTTAGTATGTTGCTATTACTTTCTTCATGACTTATACATGTTCCTATGACTATGAGATTATGCAACTCCCGTTTGCCGGAGGAACACTTTGGGTGCTACCAAACGTCACAACGTAACTGGGTGATTACAAAGGAGCACTACAGGTGTCTCCAAAGGTAGATGTTGGGTTGGCGTATTTCGAGATTAGGATTTGTCACTCCAATTGTCGGAGAGGTATCTCTGGGCCCTCTCGGTAATGCACATCACATAAGCCTTGCAAGCATTGTAACTAATGAGTTAGTTGCGAGATGATGTATTACGGAACGAGTAAAGAGACTTGCCGATAACGAGATTGAAGTAGGTATTGGATACCGACGATCGAATCTCGGGCAAGTAACATACCGATGACAAGGGGAACAACGTATGTTGGTATGCGGTCTGACCGATAAAGATCTTCATAGAATATGTAGGAGCCAATATGGGCATCCAGGTCCCGCTATTGGTTATTGACCGGAGATCTGTCTCAGTCATGTCTACATTGTTCTTGAACCGTAGGGTCCGCACGCTTAACGTTACGATGACAGTTATTATGAGTTTATGCATTTTGATGTACCGAAGTTAGTTCGGAGTCCCGGATGTGATCACTGACATGACGAGGAGTCTCGAAATGGTCGAGACATAAAGATTGATATATTGGAAGCCTATATTTGGACATCGGAATCGTTCCAGGTGAAATCGGCATTTTACCGGAGTACTAGGGGGTTACCGGAACCCCCCGGGGGGTTTATTGGGCCTACATGGGCCTTGAGGGAGAAGAGAGAAGGAGGAAGGAGGTGGCCGCGCGCCCCTCCCCTTCCTAGTCCGAATAGGACAAGGGAAGGGGGGCGGCGCCCCCCTTTCCTTCCTCTCTTCCTCCTCTTTCCCCTCTCTCCTTGTCCAACTAGGAGTCCTACTCCCGGTGGGAGTAGGACTCCCCTTGGCGCGCCCACCTTGGCTGGCCGCACCCTCCCCCTTGGCTCCTTTATATACGGGGGCAGGGGGCACCCCTAGACACACAAGTTGATCCACGTGATCGTTCCTTAGCCGTGTGCGGTGCTCCCTGCCACCATATTCCACCTCGGTCATACCGTTGTAGTGCTTAGGCGAAGCCCTGCGTCGGTAGAACATCATCATCGTCACCACGCCATTGTGCTGACGGGACTCATCCCCGAAGCTTTGCTGCATCGGAGCCCGGGGAGCGTCATCGAGCTGTACGTGTGCTAAGAACTCGGAGGTGCCGGAGTAACGGTGCTTGGATCGGTCGGATCGGGAAGACGTACGACTACTTCCTCTACGTTGCGTCAACGCTTCCGCTGTTGATCTACAAGGGTACGTAGATCACACTCTCCCTTCTCGTTGCTATGCATCACCATGATCTTGAGTGTGCATAGGAAAATTTTGAATTTACTACGAAACCCAAACAACCATCTCTATGCCTGATACTACTATGCCACTTAGTGATTTTCTTGATGAACAACTTGCTAGGGCTAGAGAAATTGAAAATATTGAATTTGATGATACTGATGAAAGTGATGATGAAGAACCACTTGCTATTCCTAAGGGTTATGTTTTTGATCAAGATGCTTCTTTAGCCATTTTAGCTTGCAGAAATAGAACTGAACTTAAAATATTATTAGCTAAATGGAGTAAGCAATCTCTAAATGCTAGAATGAAACCTGACCCTACTTTTACTACTTCACCTATCTTTGTTATTGATAAGGATTATGAATTCTCTGTTGATCCTGAGATAATTTCTTTGGTTGAATCCGATCCTTTTCATGGTTATGAATCTGAAACTGTTGTGGCACATCTTACTCAATTAAATGATATATCCACCTTATTCACTAAAGATGAGAGAACTCGCTACTTTTACATCCTTAAAATATTTTTGTTCTCATTAAAGGGTGATGCTAAGATATGGTTTAATTCTCTTGATCCTGGTTGTGTGTGTAGTCCCCAAGATATGATTTATTACTTCTCTGCTAAATATTTTCCTGCTCATAAGAAACAAGCTGCTTTAAGGGATATATATAATTTTGTGCAAATTGAAGAAGAGAGTCTCCCACAAGCTTGGGGGAGGCTTCTCCAATTACTTAATGCTTTACCTGATCATCCTCTTAAGAAAAATGAAATACTTGATATCTTTTATAATGGACTAATAGATGCCTCAAGAGATTACCTGGATAGTGGTGCTGGTTCTGTTTTCAGGGAAAGGACACCGGATGAAGCTGAAATTCTATTGAATAATATGTTGACAAATGAAAATAATTGGACACCTTCGGAACCAATTCCTGAGCCTATTCCTAAACCAACTCTAAAGAAGAGGGGTATTCTATTTCTCAGTCCTGAAAATATGCAAGAGGCAAAGAAATCTATGAAAGAAAAATGTATTAAAGTTGAAGATGTTAAGAATTTACCTCCTATTGAAGAAATACATGGTCTTAATTTACCACATGTTGAAGAAATACATGGTCTTAATTTACTGCCTGTTGAAGAAACATATAATCTTAATCCTTCTCCTATTGAAGAAACTCATGGTCTTGATAACCCGACACAGGTAGTAAAGGTAAATTCTCTCTATAGATATGATAAAGCTGTAATCCCATTTACTAAAATTGCTAGCCCATGTTTAGATGAGTTTGATAAACTTATGGCTAAGCAAGAAGATTGTAATGCTTATTTTGGTAGACAATTGAAATACAATTCAAATATGCTTGGACACTTGGGTGATTATATGGCTAATGTTAAAGGTGAACTTAAACTTATTAGTAAACATACTTCTATGGTTACCACTCAAGTAGAACAAGTACTTAAGGCTCAAAATGATTTGCTCAATGAATTGAATAATAAGAATAATGATTATGCTGTTAGAGTGGCTACTAGAACTGGTAGAATGACTCAGTATCTTTGTATCCTGAAGGCCACCCTAAGAGAATTGAGCAAGATTATCAGATAAATAATATAGATGCACCTAGTTATTCTAAAAAGAAGAAAAAGAAAAATGATAGGACTTTGCATGCTTCTAGTGAACCTATTGTTGAACCACCTGAGAATCCAAATAATATTTCTATTTCTGATGCTAAAACTCAATCTGGTAATGAACCTAAAACTAGCGGTAATACTAATAATAATGTTCATGATGATGCTTAACCTAGTAATGACGATGATATAGAAATTGAACCTGCTGTTGATCTTGATAACCCACAATCAAAGAATCAACGTTATGATAAGAAAGACTTTGTTGCTAGGAAACATGGTAAAGAAAGAGAGCCTTGGGTTCAGAAACCCATGCCTTTTCCTCCCAAACCATCCAAGAAAAAGGATGATGAGGATTTTGAGCGCTTTGCTGAAATGATTAGACCTATCTTTTTGCATATGCGATTAACTGATATGCTCAAAACAAATCCTTATGCTAAGTACATGAAAGATATTATTACAAATAAAAGAAAGATACTGGAAGCTGAAATTTCCACCATGCTTGCTAATTATACTTTTAAGGGTGGAATACCAAAGAAACTTGGAGATCCAGGAGTACCCACTATACCATGGTCCATTAAAAGAAATTATGTTAAAACTGCTTTATGTGATCTTGGAGCTGGTGTTAGTGTTATGCCTCTCTCTTTATATCGTAGACTTGATTTGAATAAGTTGGCACCTACTGAAATATCTTTGCAAATGGCTGATAAATCAACTGCTATACCTGTCGGTATTTGTGAGGATGTGCCTATTGTAGTTGCAAACGTTACTATTTTAACGGACTTTGTTATTCTTGATATTCCCGAGGATGATAGTATGTCTATTATTCTTGGAAGACCCTTTTTGAATACTCCAGGGGCTGTTATTGATTGCACTAAAGGCAATGTCACTTTTCATGTTAATGGCAATGAGCAGACGGTACACTTCCGAGGAAACAACCTCAAGTTCATAGTATCAACTCTATTGGAAAAATTCCATCGATTATATTTGGAGGTTTTGAATTTCCTCTTCCTACTGTCAAGAAGAAATATGATATTCTTATTATTGGGGATGTGCATATCCCCGTTGAGGTAACATAGTGTTATTCGAAATTTCTCTGGTTCCATGTTATTCGGAATGAGTTCGTTAACAAGACTTGATCAACCTTATTAGTGGATCCCTTTTGATGATCATCAGATGGATGAAACTAGAAGGCACAACCTTCTGTACCCCCACTTTACTTTCTGTTATTTATATTAATAAAATAAAAATAAATATTTTTCTGTCTGTTATCTGATTATCCATGCAATATAAAAATACCTCAAAAATAAAAGTTCTCCGAATGCCCTGAAAATTAAATATGATTTTTTCTAAAATAATTGAGGATTTATGGAACTAAGAACACACCAGGGGGGCCAACCACCTGCCCACGAGGGTGGAGGGCGCGCCCCCTTGCGTCGTGGGCCCATGGTGGCCCTCCTCCACTTATCCTTTCACCCATACACTCCTTCTTCCTCCCCCAAACACGAATATCCAGCTCAAACCCGAGTCCAAGCTCATTTTGCTGCCATTTTCGATCTCCTTGCTCAAAGCTCCTCTCACAAAACTACTTGGGGAGATTGTTCCTTGGTAGGTGACTCGTCCATTGGTCAAATTAGTTTTTGTTCTAGTGCTTTATTCATTGCAAATTTTTGCTGCTTTGGTGACCCTGTTCTTGAGCTTGCATGTCAAATTTATATGGTCAAAAGTAGTTTTGATGCATGATATAGGCCGTAGGCACTTGTAGGAGTAGTTGCTATCAATATTATTGAGTTTGGTTTACTTTTATTTTGAAGTTACTAAAAAATTTCAGAATTTTTCAGAGGAAGAAAAATGCTTAGGAAAATGTTCCAAGGTGGTTCTTCAAAGAAGCAAGGACCCAGGCTTACAATGCGTGATGCTGACGAGGAGCCACCAAGAGACGCTCCAGTGCGTCCTTGTGAGTGGCCTTCTGAAAATTTTATGGATCGAGCGGGAATTAAGGAAGAATTCAATGCATATTTGCGTAACGCCGATCTTGTGAGCTTCGAGGGAGAGAAGTGCACCCAGTACCATAATCTCACTAGTTCCTTTGTGATGAGGTTTGAATTTTCCACTTCACGTAATTCTCCAACTGTCCTATTTGATCTTTATGATAAATCTTATACCATGGACTTAGATGATTTTACCAGTGCATGCTAGCTTCCACAATGGGGTACTATAAGGGATCCTCGCAAATCTGAATTTAGAGATTTTCTTGCTAATATAATTGCCGGAGAATCTAGAGATATTACACAAGCTACCATATGGAGCATTCACTTTCCTGCTATACATTATTTTGCTCTCTTCATAGGTAGATGCATAAATGGTAAAGATGAGGCATGTCACATGTGTGTCCCTGACCTCAGTATTCTTAGGAGTGCTGTGTTAGGAGACAAATCATATAATTTGGGAGCCATTGTTGCACGTAGGTTGCATCTTAATAGATTTAATGGAGATTTCTTTGGTGGAATGTATGCAACCCGCGTGGCTAATTTTCTTGGTATAGACATACGCGAAGATGATATTGAATTACCTCCTGCCTATCTAGATTTTAATGCTATGGTTCACCACCATTTTGTGGAGAGGAACGGATCACCTCTCAAGCATCGACTAATCTTTGACAGACGCCGTGCTGTCCGTATTACTCTCCCTGCTCCTACTTTCTTTGATTATCAGGAAAGAGGAGGATATACTATTACCAGAGAGGAGGCAAATGAGCACGAGAGGAGAGAGGAGGCCGCTCGTCGCCACGTTGCAGCTCGGCAGGTGATAGCTGCTGCATCACAGTACGACCCCAACAACTATTATTATGGATATCCGCCAGGCCAGCCATGGCCATAGACCAACTTAGGCCAAAATCCTAAGCTTGGGGGGTACGTATTTCCCACTGACATTACATTTATGTTCACACACTCATTGCTAGATGTTGGTGTTCATACTTTTTCATTGTATCATCTATGCTAGTTTAATTTCCTTTTTATGCTTTCTTCTTGTGTGTTTAATAAACCTTAAGAAAAACAAAAAAAATTAGTTGTAGCTGTTAATTAATTTACTTTCCATGCTTGTAGTAGTAATTAAAAAGAAAACACAAAAAAGATTTCTCGTTCTTCTTTTGCTTGTTGGGAGCTTTCCCGTGTAAATAGTTTTATTTCTTTTCTTTTCTTTGGGGGTCGATAGGAGAAGACCATAATTAAATTGTTGAAGTGGCTCTTATATGCATTATTGTTGATCTGACAAAAGAGCCCATATTGCCTTGTCTTCTCCTGTTTATTAAATGCCTGCAGGTTCCAGCTTAGTCCAATGCACGTGCACTATTATTATTATTTGCATCATTCGATCGTGCAAGTGAAAGGCAATTATGATGATATATGATGGACTAGCTGAGATAAGAAAAGCTGGTATGAACTCGACCTCTTTTGTTTTTGTAAATATGATTAGTTCATCGTTCCTGATTCGACCTATTATGAATAAACATGTTTGCAATGACAACTAGAGATCATAGTTTCTTATGCCATGCTTGATTAGCTATGAGTTATAATGGTTTACCTTGCGTGCCAACATGCTATTGAAATGATTATGATGTGGTATGATAGGGTGGTATCCTCCTCTGAATGATTTAAGTTACTTGACTTGGCACATGTTCACGCATGTAGTTGAAACAAAATCAGCATAGCCTTCACGATATTTATGTTCATGGTGGATTATATCCTACTCATGCTTGCATTCAGTGTTGATTAATTTTAATGCATGATCATGACTGTTGTCACTCTCTAGCTGGCCGCTTCCTAGTCTTTTGCTAGCCTTCACCTGTACTAAGCGGGAATACTGCTTGTGCATCCAATCCCTTAAACCCCAAAGTTATTCCACATGAGTCCACTATACCTACCTATATACGGTATCTACCTTCCGTTCCAAGTAAATTTGTATGTGCCAAACTCTAAACCTTCAAATAATTATCCTGTCTTGTATGCTCGAATAGCTCATGTATTAACTAGGGCTATCCGTATCTTCCATGTTAGGCGGGTTATTCTCAAGAGGAGTGGACTCCGCTCCTCACTCACGAGATAAATGGCTGGTCACCGGGATGCCCAGTCCCATGCTTTATGCAAACTAAATAAAAATAATTGCAAACAAAACACCCCCTGGGACTCTTGTTAGTTGGAGGCACTCATTGTTTCGAGCAAGCCATGGATTGATGCTTGTGATGGAAGGGGGAGAATAAACTTTACCATTCTGTTTGGGAACTGCCTATAATGTGTGTAGCATGGAAGATATCGCCATCTCTTGGTTGTTATGTTGACAATGAAAGTATACCGCTCAAAATATTATTCACCTCTGTTTCAAAACCGAGCTCTGGCACCTCTACAAATCCTTGCTTCCCTCTGAGAAGGGCCTGTCTATTTACTTTTATGCCGAGTCATCATCCTCTTATTAAAAAGCACCAGTTGGAGAGCACTACTGTCATTTGCATTCATTATTGTTAGTTTACATTGAGTATGACTTGACTGGATCTCTTTTACCATGAATTACAATGTCTAGTCAGTCCTTGGTCTTTAAAGGTGCTCTGCATTTATGTTTTGCGGTCTCAGAAAGGGCTAACGAGATACCACCTTGTTATATCATGTTATGATTGTTTTGAGAAAGTGTTGTCATCCGAGTTTTATTATTATGGCTCGCTAGTTGATTATGCTATTGATATGAGTAAACTTGAGACCTACGCGTTATTGTGAATGTGGTTAGTTATAATCTTTGCTGAAAACTTGAATGCTGGCTTTACATATTTACAACAACAAGAGCAAACAGAGTTTGTAAAAGTTTTTCTTTATCACTTTCAGTTTGTCAATTGAATTGCTTGAGGACAAGCAAATGTTTAAGTTTGGGGGAGTTGATATGTCTCCAACGTATCTACTTTTCCAAACACTTTTGCCCTTGTTTTGGACTCTAACTTGCATGATTTGAATGGAAATAACCCGGATTGACGCTGTTTTCAGCAGAACTACCATGGTGTTATTTATGTGCAGGAGCAAACGTTCTCGGAATGACCTGAAACTTCACGGAGACACTTTTCAGAAAATAAGAAAAATACCTACCAAAGATGAGGGCCAGGGGCCCACCACCTTGCCACGAGGGTGGGGGGCACGCCTGGCCCCCTAGGGCGCCCCCCTACCTCGTGGTCCCCCTGTTGCCTCTCCGACTCCAACTCCACCTCCATATATTGAGTTTCGGGGAGAAAAAAATCAAAGAGAAGAAATCATCACGTTTTACGATACGGAGCCGCCGCCAAGCCCTAAAACCTCCTGGGAGGGCTGATCTGGAGTCCGTTCGGGGCTCCGGAGAGGGGAATCCATCGCCATCGTCATCGTCAACCATCCTCCATCACCAATTTCATGATGCTCACTGCTGTGCGTGAGTAATTCCATCGTAGGCTTGCTAGACGATGATGGGTTGGATGGGATCTATCATGTAATCGAGTTAGTTTTGTTAGGGTTTGATCCCTAGTGTCCACTATGTTCTGAGATTGATGTTGCTATGACTTTGCTATGCTTAATGCTTGTCACTAGGGCCTGAGTGCTGTGGTTTTCAGATCTGAACCTATTATGTTTTCATCAATATATGAGTGTTCTTGATCCTATCTTGCAAGTCTATAGTCACCTATTATGTGTTATGATCCCTTAACCCCGAAGTGACAATAATCGGGATACTTACCGGTGATGACCGTAGTTTGAGGAGTTCATGTATTCACTATGTGTTAATGCTTTGTTCCGGTTCTCTATTAAAAGGAGGCTGTCGGTGTCAAAACCGGCGGATCTCGGGTAGGGGGTCCCGAACTGTGCGTCTAAGGCGGATGGTAACAGGAGGCAAGGGACATGATGTTTTACCCAGGTTCAGGCCCTCTTGATGGAGGTAAAACCCTACGTCCTGCTCGATTATTCTTGATAATATGAGTTGAACAAGAGTTGATCTACCACGAGATTAGAGAGGCTAAACCCTAGAAGCTAGCCTATGGTATGATTGTATGTTGTCCTACAGACAAAAACCTCCGGTTTATATAGACTCCGGAGGGGGCTAGGGTTACACAAGGTCGGTTACAAAGGAGGAGATATACATATCCGTATTGCCTAGCTTGCCTTCCACGCCAAGTAGAGTCCCATCCGGACACGGGACGAAGTCTTCAATCTTGTATCTTCATAGTCCAATAGTCCGGCCAAAGGATATAGTCCGGCTGTCCGGATACCCCCTAATCCAGGACTCCCTCAGTAGCCCCCGAACCAGGCTTCAATGACGATGAGTCAGGCGCCCAATATTGTCCTCGGCATTGCAAGGCGGGTTCTTCTCCAAATTTCGAACGTTTGTTAAGCAGTGTCCGGCCCCATAAATGTTGGACCTCTTGGCTTCTGCGCCCAATAAGGGCTATCTTCCACGCGTCGCATGAATACGAGGCGCCAGGGCATTTTTACATTTTCCCCCTAGCCAGATAAATAAATTTTCTATTAAAGGTATGGGGATTCTTAGATCCAATCCATATCATCCTCCCCCAGCAAGAATCCATTGGAGCGTGCTTCGGAAAAATCCACTCCAACATGGCCGACCTTCGCAGCTCCTCCTCCCGCCCCTGTAGCCCTAAGCCCGGTGATTTGGAGAGGTGTTCAGTCCCACACAATCGATTAGTCGAACTGCAGACTAAGGGATTTCTCCCTCCAGCGTATATTGTTCCCGTCCGAGCCGGGATCGCCACCTACAATGGCGGGGAGCAAGCGGAGAGCCTCCCGAGCCCCTCTACGGGGGATCGGGTATGCCTTGCTCCTTATTTATTAAGGGGACTCAGATTTCCAATTCATCCGTTCCTCCGCGGGCTCCTGGAGTTTTACGGCCTCCAACTGCATAATTTCACCCCTGCTTCCATATTACACATCGCCGGCTATGTTGCCCTCTGCGAGTTATTCCTAGGCTACGAGGCTCATTTCAATTCGTGGAAAAGGTTATTTTGCCTCGTCCCCCGCACACAGAAGGGGTCACTTTATCAAGTGGGCGGAGCCGAAATATGGCGCATCTCCGAAACCGGATACCCGTCCGGTACTCTAAAGAAGACGTCCGAAGACTGGCCTTCGGAATGGTTTTATATGGAGGACGTCCCCCTTCTGGACCCTGTTCGGCGAGGTCTTTCCGAGTTCAACAATGCTCCTCTGAAGAAACACCGAAGTTGGCGCCCCCGGAGCCCCCAGGAGGAAGACAATGGAGAAGTCCTTTACCTGATGAACCAGATTAAAGCGCTGGCTCAATCAGGATTGACAGTAATCGAGATTATGTCAATATGCATAATGCGGGGAATGCGGCCACTTCAATATCGAGGGCATCCCCTGTGGTGTTTTAACGGGGAAGATGATGCCACCCGTTGCGGGCGTAAGGGTCCGGACAACGCTGCTGCTTTAGCAAAAATTCTGTCCGAGTTATTCAAGGGAGAGGAAGAGGAGTTCGTCTGCATCAAGCCACGGGATGGATTCTCCATGTACAACCCTCCAAGCTGGGTGAGTTATATCTCCCTACTCCCATTCTTCCCGCATTCTTTGTAATAGGTATTCACCTTGCCATTTTGCGGCAGGAACTGCGAAAAGCCATAAGGGAGGTCAACAACCCATCCCCACAACCAGAGGACCCTGACCGGGCCCTCGGTCCCGGACTCGAAGAAGATCCAGACATATTCGTGGAGCTGATAGACCGGCATCTCTATCAATTAAGCTGTGATGACGCCATGGTGGCCATTACGGCCGACTATCCCGGACTGCTTCCTGCGTCGCACGTAAGAAAAACCAAAAATCCCAACTCCAAAAACTAGGATCCCCTTTTAGACACTTCACCTACCATATACATATGGTGTTTTACAGGGAAGGCCTTCGAGACGCCGTGCCAAACCCGCAGCGACTCGCCAACAAGAGGCACCGAGGCCGGGCAGGCCAAAAAGGAAGGCGGTCAGGACGGAGACGCCGGCACAGAGGTATGGCAAAACAAACCCTGCTCCGTGGTTGTCGTCTTTCTCAAAATGTAATGACGTCCATGTTTCTTTAACAGAAAAAACGCTCGCCGGAATATGTCTGGTGAGGCTGCCGATCATGCTTCCACCAGTCGGGCTCCAGGACCGGACATAGAGGTGGAAGCCGGCATGGGGCGGACGCCGGATACTCCTCCTACCGAGGATGCGGATAGACTATCTGCTACAAATTCAGAAGTGGAGAGCGCCATGAATCATAGGCGTCGCCGAGCTGTACTCCGTGACGCTTGCTTCTCCCCAGAGGCATTTGATGCCTTCAATTCTGGAGATGCGTACCTCCGTGCTGCTCAAAATGGTCTAGCCAGAGCCACAGACCAGTATGTAAGGGATGTACGGGTAAGCAAATCTGACGATTATATGTATCAGTAGCCCCTGAGACTTGAAACAGTTAGTAGAATTGATTTAAGGATCATCTATTGTGCAGGTTCTTACAGAGAAGAATACTCGACTGTCACAGGAGCTGGAGGAATGCAAGACCCAACTTCGGGCCGCCGTTGCCGCATTGAAGGAACCTAGAAAGTCCCTAGCTGGTAACATTTGTTTCAAAGAATGATAGGTACCATATAGTGTGCGGCGTGGCTGCAGATCTAACAATAGATATTGCAGATGAATCTGGAGGACCAGCATGTCGTACGACAGCTAAAGGCTGGCGAACACGTGCTGACTGAGGTCAGGCGGGAGAAAAACAATCTCCAAGACGCCAATACCAAGCTGAGCGTGGAACTGAAAGATGTTCGAGCCCAGCTTGCGGACTCCGAGAAGGAGAATAAGAGGCTTCGACGCGGCATTTTCAGTAAGTGCTTGAACGGACCCTTAAAAAGGGGACGGCGGAGAAGCCGTCTAACAGAGTTATGTCTGCAGGTATGCTGACGGGTCGTCCCGCGGAGGAGATGCCTGGGTCTGCGGGTGATCTTCTATCTGAGCTATCACAACTGCACGAACAAGTTCGGCAGGTGATGCAAGGTATTGCCCAGGCCTTGTGGCCATCAGTCTCCCTGCCAGAAGGCATTGGAGAGCTTGCGGAGAAACTCAAGGGAGCACGGCGGGGCTTTCGATTATGGAAGATATCGGCCTGCCGTCAAGGTGCCAGGGAAGCCTGGGCCATGGTGAAGACGCGGTATACCAAGGCTAACCCAAACCACATGGCCGAGGTCGGACCTGTGGGGCCCGATGGGAAAGAGATCCCCATTAGCTTAGTCTATGGGCAAGTAGAATTAGCCGCAAAGTATACCCAACAGGATTGTAGGCTAGACCGCCTGTTGGATGGTATAGAAGAGGAATTTAGTCAGTCTACATGACTATGTAATTAAAATGACATGTATAATGCCTTCTAGCCGGATTGTAAATCATTTGTCATGGCGGACCTTTTCGCTTCAACCTCGGGACCCGATAGTCCGGAGTGTGTCCGAATACCCGCTCAGTTATATAAGAACCGGGGTATTCATGGAAACCAGGCGTAGGGGTCATTAGTGCTTGAACAGACAAGTACCCAACTAGTTATGTTATATTACATGGGTAGTAAGAAACATCTTCCAGGGAGAATAGTTCTGTTAGGGGTTCCTTTCCCTGGGTACACATGCCCTAAAGTGCATGTCCGGACTACAAGCGGAGCCGCAGGCAAAAACATCTGGGGGCATATATGGAAAATAAATAAAAATCATCTTTTGTTCGCCGACCGAATATTCCCTTAAGAATGCTATCTTTCGGCTTCACCCATTCTAAGGTACACATCCGACTGACCCGGCAGTAACAATTGCAGAGGTGCTCCCCTTATGCCCTAGCCGAATTAACGGGAACGTAGGGCATAAATACAAGAGCTAGGCAACCCAGCTTGGCCAAAACTTAAGTCATATCGATGCATATAATGGCGAAGAAAAGGTACATGCGGAAGAATAACACATGTGCGGGGCATAAAGCCCAGAAATATAATTAAGCTTCTGTGTAAGAAACCCCCAGGTATAATGAGCGCGATTAGCGCGTCTATAGTGTGCAAGTGAGGCACAAGTTGGCCCATGAAGGCCTTGAGAAAGAATAAAAGAAAGAAAGAGAAAAAAGACAGATAATGTATATGCAAAAAATGAACATAGGAAGGAGACGAACATAGAGTCGGGCGCTAGGCGTAGAATCTTCGGAGCTTGGCTGTGTTCCATGGGTTCGGCTCAAGTTGGTTATTCGATGCATCCCGCAGACGGTACGCTCCACCGGTCAGAACTTGGTCAATAATGAAGGGACCTTCCCATTTGGGCTCGAGCTTGGTCTTTTTCTTCTCCGGCAGGCGTAGAACTAACTCGCCAACGTTATAAGTTTTGGCCCGTACTTCTCTGCTTTGGTATCTGCGAGCCTGTTGCTGATAGAATGCGGAACGGGCTTTTGCCACATCGCGCTCCTCCTCCAGGGTGTCCAGACTGTCCTGCCGATCGAGCTCGCGTTCTCTTTCTTCGTACATGCACACTGGAGGTGAGTCATGAATTATGTCGCAGGGCAGAACTGCCTCTGCACCGTACACCATAAAGAAGGGTGTATATCTGGTAGTATGATTCGGCGTGGTCCGCAGCCCCTAGAGTACGGAGTCGAGCCCCTCTACCCAGTGCGTGTTAGACTCCTTTAAGGACCGCACTAATCTGGGTTTAATGCCGCTCATGATAAGACCATTTGCTCGCTCAACTTGGCCGTTGGTTTGTGGGTGATAGACAGAAGCATAATCAAGCTTGATGCCCATGTTGCTGCACCAGAGTTTTACCTCGTCGGCCATGAAGTTCGTGCCGTTGTCAGTGATGATGCTGTGGGGGAAGCCATAACGGTGTAGAACCCCGGATATGAAGTCTATCACCGGTCCGGATTCAGCTGTTTTAATAGGTTTGGCTTCTATCCATTTGGTGAATTTATCCACCATGACCAGTAAGTATTTTTTCTTATGGGTTTCCCCTTTAAGGGGTCCAACCATGTCAAGCCCCTAGACCGCGAAGGGCCAGGTAATGGGGATTGTTTGGAGGGCGGTGGGTGGCATGTGGCTTTGGTTTGCAAAAAGCTGGCAATCGACGCAGCATTGGACCAAGTCATGTGCGTCTGCCCGGGCAGTCGGCCAATAAAAACCTGTACGGAAGGCCTTGCCTACAAGGGCCCGGGCTGCGGCGTGGTGGCCGCCGATTCCGACGTGAATTTCTGCCAAAAGCTTCCGCCCTTCCTCTTCGGAGATGCACCTTTGAAGGACTCCGGTAGTGCTTTTTTTATACAGCTCTCCCTCGTGGACCCTGTAGGCTTTAGATCGCCGCACTATGCAGCGTGCCTCATTTTGGTCCTCGGGAAGTTCCTGCCTAGTTAGGTAGGCCAAGAATGGTTCTGTCCACGGGGCAATGATGGCCATTATGACGTGGGCTGAAGGTGTTATTTCGATGGCAGAGCCTCCGATTATGTCAGAGTGTTCGGTATCGGGCATTTTGGCCGGGTTCGGACTATTGTTACCGGTGTCCCCTTCCCATACCACAGATGGCTTAAACAACCTCTCCAAAAAGATGTTGGGGGGGGACCGCATCGCGTTTTGTGCCGATGCGGGAGAGGATATCCGCCGCCTGATTGTTTTCCCGAGCCACATGGTGAAACTCGAGCCCCTCGAACCGAGCTGACATCTTTAGGATGGTGTTTCGGTAGGCCACCATCTTTGTATCCTTGGCATCGAAGTCTCCATTTATTTGGGATATTGCGAGGTTCGAATCCCCACGCACCTCCAGGCGTTGAATGCCTATGGAAACTGCCATCCGAAGACCATGTAGCAGGGCTTCGTATTCGGCTGCGTTGTTGGAGTCTGTATACAGTATCTGCAGTACGTATTGAACTGTATCTCCGGTTGGGGACATCAGGACGACGCCAGCCCCCAGACCAGCCAGCATTTTGGAGCTGTCGAAGTGCATGATCCGATTAGAGTATGCGTCGTACTCTTTAGGGACTTCGGCTTCCATCCATTCAGCGACAAAGTCGGCCAATACTTGCAATTTAATGGCTCGCCGTGGTTTGTATGTTATGTCGAATGGGAGGAGCTCAATGGCCCATTTGGCAATCCGGCCCGTGGCGTCGTGGTTGTTTATAATATCATTGAGTGGCACTTTCGAGGCTACTGTAATCGAACACTCTTGAAAGTAGTGTCGCAGCTTTCGGGATGCCATGAATACCGCATAGGCTATCTTTTGATAATGTGGATACCGTGATTTGCATGGAGTGAGGACAGTGGATACATAATATACCGGCTTTTGAAGAGGGAACTTATGTCCGTCCGCTTCTCGTTCGACGACGAGCACTGCGCTTACAACCTGATGAGTTGCTGCAATGTATAATAGCATTGGTTCGCCAATGTTTGGCACGGCAGGGATTGGGTTGGTTGCCAGTATGGCTTTTATTTCTTCCAATCCGGCTGTGGCAGCGTCCGTCCATTCGAAGTGTTCGGCGCACCGAAGGAGGCGATAATGGGGTAATGCCTTTTCTCCTAAGCGGGAGATAAAGCGGCTTAGAGCCGCCACACATCCAGTTAATTTCTGGATTTGTTTGAGGTCTGTTGGGGTAGCCAACTGTGACAAAGCTCGGATTTTTGCCGGATTAGCTTCAATTCCTCTACTGGAGACAATGAAACCCATGAGCTTTCCGGCTGGTACGCCGAAAACGCATTTTTCCGGATTGAGCTTGATGTCGTATGTTCGGAGGTTGTCAAATGTGAGCCTCAAGTCGTCTATTAGAGAGTCGACGTGTTTGGTTTTGACGACCACATCATCTACGTATGCCTCTACTGTTTTGCCGATCTGTTTCTCCAGACATGTCTGAATCATGCGCTGATATGTTGCGCCGGCGTTTTTGAGCCCAAAAGGCATTGTGTTGAAACAGAAGAGGCCGTATGGTGTGATAAATGCCATTGCGGCTTGGTCGGACTCTGCCATCTTGATTTGGTGGTAGCCGGAGTATGCGTTGAGGAAACACAATGACTCGTGTCCTGCGGTAGCATCGATAATTTGATCAATGCGGGGGAGGGGGAAGGGATCCTTTGGGCAAGATTTGTTGAGGTCCTTGAAATCGACACATAGGCGCCAGGACTTGTCCTTCTTTGGTACCATCACCAGGTTTGCTAGCCAGTCCGGGTGTTTTATTTCTCTAATGAATCCGGCCTCCAATAACTTGGCTAGTTCCTCTCCCATAGCCTGTCTCTTAGGTTCATAGAAACGCCGAAGAGCCTGCTTGACTGGCTTGAATCCCTTTAGGATATTGAGGCTGTGCTCGGCCAGCCTGCGTGGGATTCCTGGCATGTCTGAGGGGTGCCAGGCGAATATGTCCCAATTCTCGCGCAGGAAATCTTGTAGTGCGGCGTCCACAGCGGGGTTTAACTGTGCCCCGATGGAGGCTGTTTTTGTAGGGTCCGTTGGGTGGACTTGGAATTTGACTATTTCATTCGCTGGTTTAAAAGAGGTGGACTTGGATCTCTTGTCAAGTATCACGTCGTCCCTGTCCACTATGGAGCGTAGCGCAGTTAATTCCTCGGTCGAAAGGGCTTCGGATAATGCCTCGAGGGCCAATGCGGCTGTTTTGTTTTCGGCACGGAGTGCTGTGTCCGGATCACTAGCGAGAGTGATGATTCTGTTGGGCTCGGGCATTTTGAGCTGCATGTACCCATAATGGGGTATGGCTTGGAAGATCGTGAACGCCTCCCGTCCTAAAAGGGCGTGGTATTCACTACTGAACGGGGCCACTTGGAATGTAATTTCTTCGGACCTATAGTTCTCCAGCGTGCCAAATACCACATCTACTATGATTTTCCCAGCACAGCGTGCTTCCCGACTGGGGATGATTCCTCTGAAGGTTGTGCTGCTTTGCTCAATGCGGTTCCAGTCTATTTCCATTTTTTGAAGAGTTTCCTCATAGATGAGGTTTAATCCACTACCGCCGTCCATGAGTACTTCAGTGAGTCGAAAGCCATCCACAATTGGACTGAGGACCAGTGCAGCTGGTGCCCGGGCTGTTCGGAATTTAGGTTCGTCACTGGCATTGAAGGTAATAGCCGTGTCACTCCATGGATTCATTGCTACCACGTGGCAGATTTCGGCGAGGCTGCGGAGTGTTCGCTTGCGCCTATTATTTGATGCGAAGGTTTCAAAGACTGTTAATACCGTATTGTTATCCACGGGATGGTGCTCTGTGGCATTTGGGATGAGAAGATCCTCACCACTTTTGGCCACCTGCCGGAGTATCCAACATGCTCTAAGGCTATGTGTTGGTATGGTATCCGCTGTACTATGAATTTTGCAGGGCCCGTTAAGCCATCCCTCCAATACGGTTCTATGCCCTGTAGAGGGTTTTTGTTTCTTTGTAACTAACTCGGGTGTCTTATGATAGTGCACCCTTTTACTTAGGACTGGGTGTATATTCCGAGTCGGATAATCCCAAAATTTCATTTCGGTTTTAAGGCGCTTTCCATCGCACAGTACTTTCATACTATGGACGCCAAGTCAGCGAAGCGTGATATGTCACGGCGACTTAAGGCGTTAAGGATTCCCTTGTCTGTGCAATTATTGCAGAAAAATGAGACTGCGTCTTCCTCGCGACAGTCCTTAACCTTGTTCATCACAAGGAGGAATTTGGCCCAATAATGATGTATTGTTTTATGGGGCTCTTGCCTGATGTGGGAAAGATCGTTTATGTCTGGGTGGGTGGGTGGATTTGAGTCCGAACCCCTACCAGATCTGAGACCCGGGGGCCTAGGAGTTTCCAATCTTGGAAGCTCGGATTCCGGAGTGTTGACCGATAAGTCTAGCCCACTGCCTGACTCTAAGTTCAGGGCTTGGGTGATGTCCTCCCGTAAACGGGTATCCGGCTCGGAGAGCTCAGGAATCCGAACATAGTTAGTCCTCAAGATAGAGAAAGAATCACCGCATTGTTCCTCCACCACCGCAATATGATGGGTGACCGGCGGAGAATTAATCTCCCTTTGATCGGGTTTAAGCCCAATCCGATCATAGTCTGTAGCGACTCCCAAGGTGGCGATACAATCCAAGAGCACCTTTAGGGAAGAGAGCTCCATTGGATCCATCTGCTCAGCGAATTCCGAGCCGACATGGAGGCTGTTTTTCATGACCCGAGAGGTCATCGTCGGTGCAGCGGCCGAACGGGCGGTCATGATGAAATTGCCAAGCCGGAGAGTTTGGCCGACAGCCAGGGCTCCCCCGGCGGTAATGTTGTTTTTAACAACGAGACGAGGCATCCTTCCTTACGGCGACGACATAGTGGAACTCTCAATGAAAGCACCAATGTCGGTGTCAAAACCGGCGGATCTCGGGTAGGGGGTCCCGAACTGTGCGTCTAAGGCGGATGGTAACAGGAGGTAGGGAACACGATGTTTTACCCAGGTTCGAGCCCTCTTGATGGAGGTAAAACCCTATGTCCTGCTCGATTATTCTTGATAATATGAGTAGTACAAGAGTTGATCTACCACGAGATCAGAGAGGCTAAACCCTAGAAGCTAGCCTATGGTATGATTGTATATTGTCCTACGGACTAAAACCCTCCGATTTATATAGACACCGGAGGGGGCTAGGGTTACACAAGGTCGGTTACAAAGGAGGAGATATACATATCCGTATTGCCTAGCTTGCCTTCCACGCCAAGTAGAGTCCCATCCGGACACGGGACGAAGTCCTCAATCTTGTATCTTCATAGTCCAATAGTCCGGCCAAAGGATATAGTCCGGCTGTCTGGATACCCCCTAATCCAGGACTCCCTCAGAGGCCTTAATATCCCTTAGTTCCCGGAAGGACCCTGCTGCCACGGGAGGGTAGGACAAAAGATGTCATGCAAGTTCTTTTCCATAAGCACGTATGACTATATTCGGAATACATGCCTACATTATATCAATGAACTGGAGCTAGTTCTGTGTCACCCTAGGTTATGACTGTTACATGATGAACCGCATCCGGCATAATTCTCCATCACCGATCCATTGCCTACGAGCTTTCCATATATTGTTCTCCGCTTATTTACTTTTCCGTTGCTATTGCTATTATCACTACAAAATACCAAAAACATTACTTTTAATGCTATTACCTTTTGCCACCGTTACCACTACTATCATATTACTTTGCTACTCAATACTTTGCTACAGATATTAAGTTTCCAGGTGTGGTAGAATTGAAAACTCAGCTGCTAATACTTAAGAATATTCTTTGGCTCCCCTCGTGTCGAATCAATAAATTTGGGTTGAATACTCTACCCTCGAAAACTGTTGTGATCCCCTATTGAAAGTGCAACTATCCCTAGGTGGTTTTGGTAATTCATAACAACATATAGCTCATTGAGCTAATGCTATTCCAAGATGATTATTTTAGGAAAGCTCAATGATTGGCATGGCATGGATGTGAAAGTGGAACCCTCAAAATGCTAAGGACAAAGGATTGGCTCAAGCTCAAAAGCTCAAGACTCTTCATTTTATATTTTAGTGATCCAAGATCACATTGAGTCTTTAGGAAAAGCCAATACTATTAAGGAGGGATGAGGTGTTGCTTAATGAGCCTCTTGCTTCATGTTCTTAATGATATGCTCCAAAATCCTCAACTACTTTCCCATATCCACATATGACCTAAACCCTAAGCCAAACTCGGTCCTACCGATTCTTCCTATCCGGCGCCACCGAGTTTCACTTGTCATTAGCCACTGCCAAACCCTAGCAATTCGGTTCTACTGATAAGGATCTCGGTCTCACCGAGATGGGGTTGCAAACTCTCTGTTTCCCTTTTCGTAACTTTTCGGTCCCACCGAAAGAGCGAATCGGTCCCACCGAGATTGCAATGTAAACTCAGTGTTTCCCCTTTGTAACTTTTCGGTCTCACCGAGTTCCACTCGGTCTCACCGAAAGAGCAAATTGGTCCCACCGAGTTTGCCTGACCAACTCTCTGGTTAGCTAATTACCAAATTCGGTCTCACCGAGTTTGTGTAATCGGTCTCACCGAGATTACGTTATGCCCAAACCCTAACCATATCGGTCCTACAGTTGCATGTCAGTCCCACCGAAAATCACTAACGGTCACTAGGTTTACATTTTCGGTCCGACCGAGTTTATTGATTCGGTCCCACCGAGATTGGAAAACTGTGTAACGGTTGGATTTTGTGTGGAGGCTATATATACCCCTCCACCTCTTCTCATTAGGAGAGAGCCATCAGAACACACACATCCAACTCATATGTTCTGAGAGAGAACCACCTACTCATGTGTTGAGACCAAGACATTCCATTCCTACCATATGAATCTTGATCTCTAGCCTTCCCAAGTTGCTTTCCACTCAAATCTTCTTTCCACCAAATCCAAATCCTATGAGAGAGAGTTGAGTGTTGGGGAGACTATCATTTGAAGCACAAGAGCAAGGAGTTCATTACCTACACACCATTTGTTACTTCTTGGAGAGTGGTGTCTCCTAGATTGGCTAGGTGTCACTTGGGAGCCTCCGACAAGATTGTGGAGTTGAACCAAGGAGTTTGTAAGGGCAAGGAGATCGCCTACTTCATGAAGATCTACCGCTAGTGAGGCAAGTCCTGTGTGGGCGATGGCCATGGTGGGATAGACAAGGTTGCTTCTTCGTGGACCCTTTGTGGGTGGTTGCTTCTTCGTGGACCCTTCGTGGGTGGAGCCCTGTGTGGACTCGCGCAACCGTTACCCTTCGTGGGTTGAAGTCTCCATCAACGTGGATGTAGGATAGCACCACCTATCCGAACCACGGGAAAAACATCGTGTCTCCAATAGCGTTTGAATTCTCCAAACCCTTCCCTTTACATTCTCGCAAGTTGCATGCTTTACTTTCCGCTGCCTATAAACTCTTTGCATGCTTGCTTGAATTATGTGATGATTGCTTGACTTGTCCTAAATTAGCTAAAATCTGCCAAGAACTAAAATTGGGAAAAGGTTAAGTTTTATTTGGTCAAGTAGTCTAATCACCCCCCTCTAGACATACTTTCGATCCTACAAGTGGTATCAGAGCTTTGGTCTCCATTTGCTTGATCTCCATAGATTTTGGTGGTCTTAGCCTTGGTTTCACAACCTAGGAGAGTATGGCGTCTAGCGAGGGAAATTATCACCGTAGAGGTCCTTACTTTGATGGTACTAATTTTGCTAGTTGGAAGCATAAAATGAAAATGCATATTCTTGGACATAACCCCGCTGTTTGGGCTATTGTGTGTGTTGGTTTGCAAGGTGACTTCTTTGACGGGAGAGAACCAAACCGTGAAGCTACCGCGGATGAGTTGAAGATGTTGCAATACAATGCTCAAGCTTGTGATATTCTCTTCAACGGATTGTGCCCCGAAGAATTCAACAAAATCAGCCGCCTTGAGAATGCAAAGGAAATTTGGGACACTTTGATTGATATGCATGAAGGTACCGACTCCGTCAAGGAATCCAAGTTGGATGTACTTCAAAGCCAACTTGACAAGTTCAAGATGAAGGGTGGTGAAGGTGTCGCTGAAATGTACTCTAGGCTTGCTCTCATCACAAATGAGATTGCCGGCTTAGGAAGTGAAGAGATGACCGATAGATTCATCATCAAGAAGATCCTAAGAGCCTTGGATGGAAAATATGATACCGTGTGCACATTGATCCAAATGATGCCCAATTACAAAGATCTCAAGCCAACGGAGGTGATTGGAAGAATTGTTGCTCATGAGATGTCACTTAAGGATAAAGAGGAACTTCACAACAAATCAAGTGGTGCCTATAAAGCCTCATGTGAAGCCCCTACATCATCAAGTGAGAAACAAGACTTCAATGAAGAATTGCTTAATGGTGAAGAACTTCAACAAGTTCTACAAGAGTAGAAGCAAAGATAGAAGCTCCAAGTCAAGGTCCTACAATGACAAAAGATCTTCTAGTCGAGAGCGAAACTGTTACAATTGTGGAAGACCCGAACACTATTCCAATGAGTGTACGGCTCCTTACAAGAGAAGATTCTCCAAAAAGAAGAAGCAAAGGATCACCACCGAGAGAGAGAAGGAGTAGAGATGATCGTTATGAACGAAGATACTCATGGAGAAGCAAGGATTCGGAAAGGAAGGAAAAATCATCAAGGAGCTACACAAGACGAAGACATCAAGCTCATGTTGGTGAATGGGTATCCGGCTCCGACTCCGACAACCACTCCGAGAGAAGTTATCACTCCGACTCCGAAGATACTCAAGATGAAGGTGTTGCCGGTCTAGCACTTGTGTCAACCAACTCCTACGACATATTTGACTCACCAAATGAAGGAATTGGAAGATGCTTCATGGCCAAAGGTCCTAAGGTAACACACCCCAAGTATGTTGATTTCAATAGTGATGAAGATGACTTGTTAGGTGATGATTTGCTTGGTGACAACTCTAGTGATGAATACTATGATGAAAGACAAATTAATCATGCTAATCAAGATAAAACGAATGACAATGATAAGGAGAAGATTGAGGCCCTAACTAAAGAACTAAAAACTCTTAAGTTAGCTCATGACACTATCTTCGAAGATCATCGAGAACTTTTAAGGGCTCATGAGAAACTACGCTTTGAAAAGCTCAATCTTGAGCAAGAGCATGAGTTCTTAAAGGCAACCAATGATGATCTCCGCAAGAAAAGTTCTTCTTACATTGCCAAGCGTTTACTCTTATCCACTTACATGCCTCAAGTCAAGTCTAACAAGAAAGATTCTTCCTCTAGTAGTAACAATGATCATGCTAAATCCAATATTGTTGCTTCTAGTAGTTCTCTTGATTCCACTAATGATTCTCTTAGCCAAGTTACACTTGAGCAAGAAAATAGCTTATTGAAGGGAATTATAGAGAAAGGAGTGTACAAAAGCCTTGCCGGGAGTAAGCAATTCGAGGAAATCGTGCGCAAGCAAGGAATGCACCGGAAGAATCAAGGTGTTGGTTCTGAACGAAAGTTCAATGCCAATGGAGTTGAATGGGAAGAAGATCAATACCCCAAGACAAAGTTTGTCCCTCAACAAGAGAAGTATACTTCTTTCAAGGGGACACAAGCTCAAGATGATCTTCCACCACAAGACTACGAGCAAAAAGGCAAGGACAAGCTTCAAGAGGAAATTGATGCATTTGAAGAAGCTCCTAAGACCTTAGTCAAGTGGATTCCCAAGACTACTTCAAGTTCCACTTCATCAAGTACGACTACAACTCCAAGGATTCCCATCAAGATGATGTGGATCCAAAAGAAGAAGAACTAGAGAGTTCTTGAGGGTGACTCCGCCAACATACTTCACTCTTATCATTTTGGCAAGAACAAGTGCAATCAACTTCCACATCTTGCACTAGTTCAAGGAGTCACAAACCCTCTTGTTGGTAAGACAAGAGACAAGGTAACCTAAAAGTTTTCATGGACATCATCTTTTGTGTGCATCACTCTATGTCTATGGATATCCTTGTTTGTTCCTTGTGGGACTAACCCATGTAGGTATTGAAAGTGCAATTCGCTCATATGGATAGCTCCAAGAGATCTACATCAACATTGAGCATCCACATCTTCAATATCTACATGAAGTCATCATCGACAAAACCCAAGGTTAGTTCATCCCTCTTAGGGGGGATATCACATCTAGGGGGAGCTTTACTCTAAGACTTGAGCTAAGGCAACTCTAAAGATGTGAACACAACAATGCTTTATGTAAAAGTGGTAACCCCACTTGAGCTTAAACGATGAGTATGACCTATGATCAAGTGTTCTCACTTGACTCCTAAGTCAATATACTCATATATAGATGACCTAGTCATCGCAAATTGCTTGATAGATGCTAGAATTGGTTGTGCATGCCTTGCCACATATTTCATTTGCCATCTTATTGTGTGAGCATGCTGGTTGCATATTTTACTCATTCGAGGACATCCACTTGTTGTTTTTGATTGTTCGGCTTTATTTCTTTTTGCCAAGTGGATGGACAAGAATGCCTAAGAACCTCCTCTAGCTATCTATGCTTTTCTCGTCTCAAACTCTATTCATGCTGCATCACAAAAATTGATCAAGTCAGATTCGAACCACTCTGTGTGAGGAGCGCTCGGATTCCCCGATTCGTCATAGACTTAAACTTTCAAAACCTCTTTATGATTCTCGGTCTGACTGATACTCCACTTTCGGTCCTACTGAGATCATTAAGTTGATCTAGGTTTTCGATCTCGGTGCAACCGATTTGAACCTTTCGGTCACACCGAGTTTCAGTAACTGCACGCAGTTATGAATCTCGGTGCCACCGAGTCGTTCCACTCGGTCACACCGATAGGGTCGGGCTATATATAGTCACGGGCAAAATTTGGAAATTTCTCCGAACCCCTTCGCCCGCGCGATAGCCTGCTCTGCCCTCGAGGTCTCCGGATCGTCTTCTCGCCGCCAACAGCCTCCAGCCGCTGGTCTCCGTCGCCGTCAACGGGAATTCTGCCCCGCCGTTGCCGCCGTAGCAAGTCCCCGCCGAACTAGGGTATGGACTTGATCTTTGTGCTATTCCTCAATCTGATTCCTTGCACATTGTGATCATATTGTTTCTAGCCACGTTTGAGAAACTTCTATCCAGTCAAAACACTCATAGATTAGGTTTGATTCGAAAATTCTAGGTTTAGGTTTCCGCCGAAACTATCTCGGACCCACCGAGTTGAAAAACTCGGTCCCACCGATTTGGCTTATGCCATTGCACAAGTGAGACTCGGTCTGACCGAGAATTACTTATCGGTGTGACCGATTTTTGAACTCAGTGAAACCCTAGCAGTCTTGGTGCCACCGAACTGTGACTCGGTCCTACCGAGTTCACTAGTTTAGGTTCCAAAACTGCTTCGGTATCACCGAGTTTGAAAATCGGTAGATCCGAGATGGTTTCAGTGGGAAACTAAAACTAAGTTTTTGGATCATTCTTTTTGCAAAAATCTCTGCATTTTGTGATGCTCATCCACTCTATCTCCTCTATAATCTATTCACAGGGTCAGCAGTCAGTTTGCAGCATGTCAGACCAGAGTGATAGCCAGAATCTGTCAGAGCAGCAAGTGGTGATGAGTCAGGGCACTAGTCCCTCCAGTTCATCTGATGAAGGCAGAAGGAGCACTCCTAGTAACTTGCCAAAGGCTGCCACGAGACAAAGGAAGAAGAGGACTTCAGATTCCGAAGATGAGGACTATGTGGCAGAGGAAGAGGCCACTTCCAAGAGAATTGAGCCAGCTCAAGGCACCAAGCCAGGTCTGAAAATCAAAAGGCCAGCAGGCAGGCAGCCCATGTCAAAGGCTAGAGCCTCAACTGAGAAGCCCACTTCCCAAGAGCCAGCTGCAGCTGAGGGCAAGAAAAGGAAGGAGAGGGTGAAGAAGACTGTGGCTAGGGTGCTTGGCAAAGCTTCCATCATGGAACAGGAAGAGGAAGAAGAGGCAGCTGCACCAGCGCCCAAGGCACCCAAGCTAATGGGTGATGCCATAAGGTCAGGGGCTACTGCATCTAAGCCCAAAGCTGCCTCCAAGTCAAAACCTAAGAGAAATACAAGAAGCATTCCTGCAGCTGAGAAGAACAAGGCCCCAGTGCCTGAGACTGTTGCTGAGGATGAGGAAGAAAATGTCCTAAGGAAGCTAAAGCCCAAGATCCCAGACCACAACGATGCTCATCCTGTGGCTGAAGACATGAAGCTTAGAAGAGATTCAGGCCTGAGGAAATGGAGAGAAGCAGACCCATATGCTTCAAGGAGAAGGACTGCCGTGGACTACAGGTTTCACACCAAGGAGCAGCATGATTTCTATGAGACTGTTTTGCTAGATAAGAAGCCAATTGTCTGTGACATGAGATGGGTTGACTGGACCTACATGAAGGAGAAGGAGGAACACTACCCAAGAGTATATGACAGCTTTCATGCTTGTGGAGTAGCTGACTTTGTTGGGCAGAAGCTCACAAAGTGGAACAAGGAACTGATCATGCAATTCTACTCCACGGCTCACTTTTATCCAGATGGGAGGATCACATGGATGTCTGAGGGTACAAGGTACCAATCCACAGTTGCTGAGTGGGCACAGATCATAAATGCCCCAGAGGAGCAAGATGATGACTTGGATATCTATGCCAAGAAGAAGATGGATCACAACTCAATGTCAAATATGTACAAGGAGATCCCAAATGAAGCACTTGATACCTTCAAGTTTGGCTCTGTGCATTACCTTCTGTCAGGGCTCCCGACGATCAATTGGATACTAAGGCACACATTATTGCCTAAGTCTGGAGATCACAAGATGATCAGAGGCCATGCTATCAACTTGCTACATGTGTTTGATGTGCCTCAGAAGTTCAAGGTGATGAGCCTCATAGTGGAAACTATCAAGAGGACTGCAGCAGATCAGAAGAGGAGCTGCAGATATGCCCCTCAAATTCAGGAGATCATCAACTCAAAGATGGGCACAGGCATATATCTATTGGACAAGGAACACCTGCCCATCCGTCCAGATTTTGAGAACAATGAAGTTGTGATGACAGAGAATGAGCCATCATCTGCCCAAGCATTTGCAAAGAAGGAGAAGGCAAGGAAGGAGAAAGCTGCCAAGATGCCTACCCAAGAGGAGGCATCTGAATACTTCTTGAAGACCAAACAAGAGCAGCTCGGTTACTTGATTGCATCCACGCTGAGGATTGAGCAAAGTCTGGCCACTCTCACTCAGAATCAGCAGAGCCTAGAGAGAATCATGGAACAGAAGTTCTATGACTTGGATGTCAAGGTAATAGAAGTTCAGTCTGCAGTGGAGCAGCTCCAGGATGACATGCAGGAGAGGAGAGGCAGGACTACCACTCATACCTTTGCCAGAGTGCCACGAGGCCCGAGGTCATCTGCCGTGCCAGTTGCTGACACCAGAGCCACCACTTCAGCACCAGCTACAGCCTCAGTTCCACCAGCTCCAGCATCTACTTCTGCTCCAACTCCAGCGACTACTTCAGCATCTACCGAAGCCTTCGTCCTTGGAGTGATCCGGACTCCACCACCACCTGAAGATCAAGCCTGAGCGTCGATCTAGTGCTATGCATTTTCTAGGAACTTTTTGGTAACTTGTTGCCAAAGGGGGAGAAGATGTATAGATCATAGGCTTCGAGAGAGAGTGTGTTGCTTTTCTCTCTTGCTTTATTTGGTGGTTTTTCGAACACTTGTTTGCTTTTGTGTGCTTTTGAGATACTACGTCATTATTCATGAGACATTGATGATCATGTGTTTGATCATAAGCTACACTTAATGCTTGCTTAATGCTATTATCTTATCTATCTTATGTGATCATTCATTATTCTTGGTGATGAGTGCATGTATTTCATTCTTATCATTTTGAGCGCTCCACCAAGATGTATGTGACATGGAAGAATAACCCATGACTCTAACTCTTTGTGCATTTGCAGTCCAAAGCAAATTTTAAATATGCACAAATTTAGGGGGAGCTCTTACTTATCACATACTTCTCAAAGCAACGATATATTTCATGATTATTATCTTTTGTCGAAGCTTTGATCTATATGTTGTCATCAATTACCAAAAAGGGGGAGATTGAAAGTGCAACTATCCCTAGGTGGTTTTGGTAATTCATAACAACATATAGCTCATTGAGCTAATGCTATTCCAAGATGATTATTTCAGGAAAGCTCAATGATTGGCATGGCATGGATGTGAAAGTGGAACCCTCAAAATGCTAAGGACAAAGGATTGGCTCAAGCTCAAAAGCTCAAGACTCTTCATTTTATATTTTAGTGATCCAAGATCACATTGAGTCTTTAGGAAAAGCCAATACTATTAAGGAGGGATGAGGTGTTGCTTAATGAGCCTCTTGCTTCATGTGCTTAATGATATGCTCCAAAATCCTCAACTACATTCCCATATCCACATATGACCTAAACCCTAAGCCAAACTCGGTCCTACCGATTCTTCCTATCCGGCGCCACCGAAGTTTCACTTGTCATTAGCCACTGCCAAACCCTAGCAATTCGGTTCTACCGATAAGGATCTCGGTCTCACCGAGATGGGGTTGCAAACTCTCTGTTTCCCTTTCGTAACTTTTTGGTCCCACCGAAAGAGCGAATCGGTCCCACCGAGATTGCAATGTAAACTCAGTGTTTCCCCTTTGTAACTTTTTGGTCTCACCGAGTTCCACTCGGTCCCACCGAAAGAGCAAATCGGTCCCACCGAGTTTGCCTGACCAACTCTCTGGTTTGCTAATTACCAAATTCGGTCTCACCGAGTTTGTGTAATCGGTCTCACCGAGATTACGTTATGCCCAAACCCTAACCATATCGGTCCTACCGAGTTGCATATCAGTCCCACCGAAAATCACTAACGGTCACTAGGTTTACATTTTCGGTCCGACCGAGTTTATTGATTCGGTCCCACCGATATAGGAAAACTGTGTAACGGTTGGATTTTGTGTGGAGGCTATATATACCCCTCCACCTTCTTCTCATTCAGAGAGAGAGTCATCAGAACACACACATCATTCCAACTCATATGTTCTGAGAGAGAACCACCTCTACTCATGTGTTGAGACCAAGACATTCCATTCCTACCATATGAATCTTGATCTCTAGCCTTCCCAAGTTGCTTTCCACTCAAATCTTCTTTCCACCAAATCCAAATCCTATGAGAGAGAGTTGAGTGTTGGGGAGACTATCATTTGAAGCACAAGAGCAAGGAGTTCATTACCTACACACCATTTGTTACTTCTTGGAGAGTGGTGTCTCCTAGATTGGCTAGGTGTCACTTGGGAGCCTCCGACAAGATTGTGGAGTTGAACCAAGGAGTTTGTAAGGGCAAGGAGATCGCCTACTCGTGAAGATCTACCGCTAGTGAGGCAAGTCCTGTGTGGGCGATGGCCATGGTGGGATAGACAAGGTTGCTTCTTCGTGGACCCTTTGTGGGTGGTTGCTTCTTCGGGGACCCTTCGTGGGTGGAGCCCTGTGTGGACTCGCGCAACCGTTACCCTTCGTGGGTTGAAGTCTCCATCAACGTGGATGTAGGATAGCACCACCTATCCGAATCACGGGAAAAACATCCGTGTCTCCAATAGCGTTTGAATTCTCCAAACCCTTCCCTTTACATTCTCGCAAGTTGCATGCTTTACTTTCCGCTGCCTATAAACTCTTTACATGCTTGCTTGAATTATGTGATGATTGCTTGACTTGTCCTAGATTAGCTAAAATCTGCCAAGAACTAAAATTGGGAAAAGGTTAAGTTTTATTTGGTCAAGTAGTCTAATCACCCCCCTCTAGACATACTTTCGATCCTACACCTATACTTGTGGGTTATCACGGCTGTACGAATAAGCCTGCTGCTGAGTCAAAGCTGTCTGAAGGAGCTCCCTAGCCCGTCGCATCTCAACCGCTACGGGGGACTCACCTTCGACCGGGAGGGCCGCCAATCGTGAGGCGGCGGCGACTATGTTATCCAAGGGGTTGGAGTAGTGACCCGGAGGCGTTGACATGTGTTGTGACGGGACATTCTGACGAGGCGGATCCATTGCGCGTGGCTGAACCGGTGCCCCCGTTCCAGGTGCTTCTACCCGGTTTACCACTAGCTGGTTACTAGTTCCTGCTCCTGGTGTGTTAAAGATATTCCTTGCCTCATAAACTGGAGGCAGGCGAGACCGATACCTTCTCCTCATTACATTATTTGACGCGTTCTGATCCAACATAAGCCGATACGCCTGTGCATCCAACTCGGCCCGCTCTGCAGCCATCCTGGTGTTCTCAGCTACCAGGTCTGCCTTGGCTTGAGCTATCTGATCCTTCACCTTTGCAACTTCTGCGTTATGCTGATCCTGATCCGCCACGTTAACTTCAGCTGCCAGCAGGGTTGCCAAAGTGTCGAATAAATCGGACAGAACCTGAGCCGGCGGTTGCGCAGGGCCTCCTGCCCCCGCTGCTGTCACCGCCGCTGAACCGGAGATCATTGCCGCTGCTGTTGAAAGATGTTGCGCTGACTGTGTACCGGCCATGAAGATCGCAACTCGGCTCGGCGGATCGAAGGAGCGCCAACTGTCGCCATCGGAACAGCCCCCAAACCGGCCATCTTGCAGTTGGTACAATGACTCGGTCTCTCCGGTAGATGAATCGCCATCAGAGAAAATGATGGTTTCACCACCAGATACCGATCTATCCTCATATTCCGCCCCATGGACAACTCCCACGAAGGCACGCTTCATGGTAGGCTGAACCCAGGCAGATCTCGCACCCTGAGCCGTTTCGATGATGTCGGTGTAGATGTCCGGCTCAGGGCCCAGTTCGCCGATCTTGCCAATGAAAATGTGAATACCGCCGAAGGGGACCTGATACCTGTACTCAATTGAACCGGCCTCGGGGCCCCAGCCTGCATCGTCGATGTAGAGCTTGCCGTGACGACTCTTGGTCATCCGGCCCACAGCGTATCCCTTGAGCCCTTCGAAGCTGCCCTCCAAGAACTTGAAACCATCGTGTGATAGCCCCATGATGGGCGCCAACTATCGTGGTTTTGTCATGGCAGATGTCCTAATGTGAGGACTTAGTCATGGAGCCATCACAACGTAGTTAGCTTAAAGAGGTTAAAGCGGGACAAAGGACACAAGGAGTTTATACTGGTTTGGCCCCTTGCGGTGAACGTAAAAGCCTAATCCAGTTGTGGTGGAATTGCTAGGGTTTCGATGACCAGGGAGCGAATACGCTTTGCCTGGCTCTCGATCGGTTGTTTCTTGTCCCTAAACCGCCGCCGGGTCGTCCCTTTATATACATAGGTTGATGCACGGTGGTTCACAGAATCCCGGCCGGCTCATAAACATGTCCGGCTCGGTTTCTACCCTTTCCTGTCTTACAACACAAGTCATACACCATATGGCGGTTTACATCTACGGGCCCTAATCCGCCTTTGGGCTTTGGGCCTTCTTGTTAATCTCCTTTGTAAAGCGCCATATTCCTTATCTTCATGGGCTTCAATATAAGCAAACCACTATGAGTGTAACCCAACCCATCCTGGGCGGTTTATACTCAATAGTTATATCCCCAACAGTACCTGACCAGAAGGTCGGTACAATTATAGAGTCTAAGGGTGCTACATTCTTTGAGGATATTTTCCCCATGAGAGATATGCAAAGCACTTCTAGACTGGAATCTGATGAGACTCCTGAACTCGCCATTCCGATGGAATTCTATGAACACAAAAGTGATGAAAGTTCCATGGAGGATGACGAGGAAGCTCCTGTTAGGAGCTAGAGACAAAGGACTGAAAAGTCTTTTGGCGATGATTTCCTCATGTACCTCGTGGATGACAACACTCCCAGTTCCATTTCATAAGCTTATGCATCTTCGGATGCTGACTACTTGAAGGATGCGGTCCGTAGTGAAATGGATTCCATCTTGGAAAATGGGACATGGGAGATCACTGATCATCCTTATGGTTGCCAACCATTGGGATGTAAGTGGGTGTTCAAGAAGAAGCTTAGGCCCGATGGTACTGTTGAGAAGTACAAGGCTAGGCTTGTGGCCAAGGGTTATACCCAAAAAGAAGAAGAGGATTTCTTTGATACTTACTCACCTGTGGCTAGACTGACAACCATTCGAGTGTTACTTGCATTGGCTGCCTCGCATGATCTTCTCGTTCATTAGATGGACGTTAAGACGGCTTTCCTCAACGGAGAGCTAGACGAGGAAATTTACATGGAACAACCAGATGGCTTTGTAGTAAATGGTCAGGAAAGAAAGGTGTGCAAGCTAGTGAAATCTTTGTATGGCCTGAAACAAGTGCCTAAGCCATGGCATGAGAAGTTCAACACTTCTCCGACATCTGTTGGCTTTGTTGTTAACGAAGCGGACAAATGTGTATACTATTGCTATGGTGGGGGCGAAGGAGTTATACCGTGTTTGTATGTCGATGACATAATGATATTTGGGACACACCTCAACGTCATTGAGGAGGTCAAGGCTTTTCTATCTCATAACTTTGAGATGAAAGACATGGGTGTGGCTGATGTTATCTTGAACATCAAGCTACTAAGAAATACTGAGGGTGGAATTACACTTTTGAAATCCCACTATGTTGAGAAGATTTTGAGCCGTTTTGGATATTCGGAGTGCAAACCTTCTGCAACACCATATGATCCTAGCATGCGGATTCGTAAGTTCGAAGGCACGGCTGTAGACCAATTGAGATATTCTCAAGTGGTTGGTCCACTGATGTACCTAGCTTGTTCTACTCGTCCTGACATCTCACTTGCTGTGTGCGAACTGAGCTGGTTTCTTTCCAATCCGGGAGATGTGCATTGGCATACTGTTGAGCGAGTGATGCGTTACTTGCAAGGTATTGTGAACTACGGAATTCACTATTTTGGGTACCCGACGGTACTTGAGGGGTATAGTGATTCGAATTGGATATCTGATACTGATGAGATGAAAGCAACAAGTGGATATGTCTTCACACTTGGTGGTGGTGCTGTTTCCTGGAAGTCTTGCAAGCAGACGATCTTAACGAGATCGACTATGGAAGCAGAACTCACAACATTACACACATCATGCGTCGAAGCAGAATGACTTCGAGAGCTTTTGATGGATTTGCCGGTGGTTGATAAACCAGTACCTGCTGTCCTTATGAACTGTGACAATCAAATTGTGACTGCCAAGGCTAAGAGTTCAAAGGACAACATGAAATCCACAAAGCACGTAAGAAGAAGATTAAAATTTGTCAGAAAATCAAGAAACTCCGTAGTGATAGCGTTGTTTTATATCCAAACGGCTAAGAATCTGGCAGGCCCTTTTACGAAAGGGCTATCAGGGATTGTGATAGAAAATGCATCGAGGGAGATGGGTATGAGGCCCACGTAAGTTGCCATGGGGGTAACCCAACCTATGTGATCGGAGATCCCGTGAATTAGGACTTGGGAAAACAATCCAATGGTCAACTAAGGAGAGTATCCTTAATTAATCCACTCCGTCCGAGATGTAATAATACTCTCAATTCTGTAAGGCAGTCTAACTTTTGTCTTAATGTGTTCCAAAGCTTATGTAAGCAGGATGCTAACCTACAGAACATTCTTTGGAGGAACACACCTATGTGAGTCCGACTGCTAGTCACAGTCTATGAGATTGGGTGATCTCTAGGAAGCTCATGAGAAGGTACGGAGTATGACTAATAAGGTCCACCCGTGGGGTTTAGCCTTTGGCAGCCACGTATCAGCTGACAATAGGCGAAACTTCTGCACTCCAAACTAACAATTCAAGGCATAGTCCATTATTCAGTTGTGAAGAAGTCTAATCCTATTGCTCTAGGTGGAAGTTCAACTTAACAATCTCCACTGAAAGTTCTGGTATATCAAACATTGTTTGGAACAGTTGAAAAACTTATGTGCCTCGAGATCTGGTGGGGGGTTGTTGGATTATGGATGGGCTTAGGCCCATATAAGACAATAATCCCTGGTTAATCTCTAAGGCCCATGCATGTGTATGGCAAGTGGTGGAAAGTGTGAAAAGTTTAGTACCATACTGCTACAGTAAGAAGAGTGATACCTCTTTATAAGGGCCGCTCCATCACTTGTTATTGGGGGCTTGGGAATAGGAGTTGTACACGCGTGCTCCTCCTCCGCCGCCGCCCGCCCCGCCTCGCCTCGCCTCGTCACGACGTGCGCGTGCCGCGGGTTGCGGGACTGAGCCGAGCTGAAGGTTATTTTTGCCGGTCAGGAATGGTTAATTAATCTCGGATTAATTAACGAGTCGCTTATAGAAGTGCCACTGTCCGAGACGTTGGACCGTGGGCTATTCGCGGACTCGATCGTGGGCCTGAGCCTAGGCCCATCTACCCGACGGCCTATATAAGAAGGCGCTGGCCAGTGGAGTGAACCCTAACTCAGTTCACTCACTCCCTCTCGCACAACCCTAGTCGTCATCTACTGTTCCTCTCATTGTGCTGCTTCCGGCGATTCCATCCCAACGACCGCGTGCACGGTTGGTCGGGAGAGCAGGTGCCTCCAGAACCCTGTCATTTGAGATCCTGCCCGGGAGAACAGTAATAAGGTTTTTTGAGGAGCGTCTCGACGCGACTGCTCCCGATCCGTCCCCTTCACCGACCGCTTCTACTTCCACTACTTCCCCTGCATCGACTCCATGGCTGACGACGAAGCCGCTAAGAAGAAGGCCTCGACCGATGCCGAGGCTGCCGCCGCCGCCGCCGCCGCGTTGGCCTGGCCAACCAGAGGGTATGACTCGTTCATCCCATATTTACTCGTTCATGTGCTAGCCGTATATATGATGTTCATAGATGTTTCGGTTCTATGTACTATACGTGCTCACATGTGTAGGTATCGGTATGAGATGCATACCATATTTGCCATGTTTACTGTTTACTCGTGGATTAGATTAATCGAGAAAGTGCTAATATTTCCAACACTACTACCCCGTTTTCCCCGCAAAAGAAAGACATGGGCAATCAATCATGTCTAAAATTAGGCGTTCAGATAAGGCACCAACCATGTTTAGAATTGAAATTAAAACTAGCTAGACGTTAGGATAAGCATTGATGAGACACATTGATATCTCACCAATAATCGTGTCAACGTTGACATTTTGCTATAAATACAGATCATGGATATACTCCCACACCCATCAGTTTCATTTAGAAAAAACAAACACACATTACCTCTTCGATATGGCATCATACATAAAGAACGCTGCTAAAGGACCACTGGGAACCACCAAGGCTTTTACATGCCTGTGGCTGGTGATGCTGCTTGTCCTGTCATCTGGTAGGAAGACCATCTCCCAAAACATCTCGTGGTCAGACTGATTCAAATTAGTTTAGTTGATGCATGGTTAATTCGTGTTGTCTGTGGATGGATGCAGAAAAAATGGGGTCGCATGGCTGCGAAAAGCAAAATAGCACGACGTGGGACGGAACGCCATGCGTCCGGAGAGGCACGTGCAACAGGCCCTGCAGGGCCGAGGGCTTCGACAACGGCCATTGTGACAACCTCTTTACATGCATCTGCTACAGAAACTGCACCGACCTAGTATACATGTAGCCATATGTATATGCCACTCCATGCATGATAGACCGGCATGTGTTCCGGCTGAATAAATTAAGAGGTTATCTTCATGGCATCGAGAAATAAGAGATCCAGTGACTCCCGGGCGCTCTCAGAGTTTAGTGGATTCTGGCCGTCCGATCCGTTTTCCTGATGCGATTCTAGCCGTCGGATCGAGCCTTCAGATGATTTGGGCCACCGGATCATAACCGAGTCCCTGTAGCAATGAATAGTTTCACTTCGCGGTAAATATCTGCTGCCACCGCCGGTTAATACAGCACCCCGCCGAGGGCAATATTGGGATTTCCATAGGCCGGTGGAACGTGCCCTTTCCCGGTTCGCTGCCTCTCGCTGCCTCCTCCCCGATCGAAGAGACGCCTAGGGTTCGACCTCTCCTCGCTTCTCTCCCGCATGTCTCTCTCTCTCTCGCAGTCGTCGCCGCCAGCCATCCTCCCCTTCGCCCCGTCATCTCCCACTCGCTCCACCCCTCTCGCAGTCGTCACCGCCAGCCATCTCGTAGGATGGAGACGCTGGCCGCCTCCATCTCCTCTTTGTCGCCGTCTGACCCAGATGCGGCCGCAGTCTGCCGGCGCCGCAGGCGGAGGAGACGCGCCTAGGAGGAGCCTTCGGCAGCCGCCGCCGCCGCGCCCTCCTCCTCCTTCCACCTTCTAGCCGGCGCCCAACCACCGCGCCCTCTCCCTCCCCCTACCGCCGGCCTCTCCCTAGGTGGCGGCCAGATCTGCCACGGCCACAGCCACGGCGAGGGCTTCTGGATCCGCGCCGCCGTCGAGCTGGACGCGACCATCAACCTCGGACCACACCGCCGCCGCCATGGATGCACCATATCAAGGTCTCCTCCCCCGTCCCCTATGCTTCTTCTTCTTCTCCTTCTTCTTCTCCTCTCTCTCTCTCTCAATCCCTGATGTGTTCCGATTTGGTAGGCTTGGTTCCCTCCCTGATCATGATGTGTGTAGACGCATGCACAAGTTAGGTCTTGTGATCTATTTCAGGAACAGCTGCTGCTGCTAGCCTTGTAGTTAGTTATATCCTGTTCGTATGTATGATGTGTACCAGGTGCTTCGTAGGTAGTGTGTGTAACGAGCTTTTGTTGTCATGTACCTTTGGCTGGACCATTGCACTGGTTATGTAGATATATCCTTTTGAAGTTCTTATATCCTGGTGCACGAAAACCACACAGGCCTTTAGACTATGTACGTGAATTGTTTGACTATGGTCACCTGACCACTACTCCGTGGATGGTTGGTCCTTCTGCCATTAGGCAGGATATCTTTTGTTTTTCTCTACGAACTGCAGGTGCTTGAAATAAGACAGCTGGTAGCCAGTTCTTCAATAGGAACAACTGAGACAGATTTGAAACATGTTTTAGACGTTTCAGAGGTGGTATATAGCAGTTCATTGTTGGTGTATAATTTACTGAGACCACAAATAAATTTTAAAGCTACTGATTTAGGCTGAGTAAGCAAAACATATAAACAGGAATAAAGTAAATTATTCTTTTAGCAAATCAGAGTGAGCTTTATTGATCCAGGGATTGTCTATAGGAATTGCAAGAAAATCATGAGGAATTTCTTTCAGGTCGCAATGGCTGACAAAGAGCTTCAGGTTCATGGTTCACCAGGTTCTGCTGGCTCCACTAACAGTTGCCTGCAAGCACTTGCATAGGTCAGCTGAGATACGTCTTGCACACCTACGAGTTGATTCTTCTAGGGATCTAATTTTCTAAACGAACTTTCAGTTGCAATGCACAAATATGTTGCTAGATGAGGTTTAGAATTTATTTGGCAGAAGCTGTTTTAAGATTAGTATATTGTAGTGTTTCTCTGAGGGAATTCTGTGAATATTTGGTCATTGCCAACAAATCTAAAATAGAATGGAAGCGATTGTTTGTAATGGATATACTGCCAACAAACCAGCAGTCGAACTGAACTAGAATACTGTGTGTATTTTAGCTTAAGCAATCTAGGATTCACTCCTGGATGTTAGAGCAACATATTTCAGAATGTAATTAATCGATGTTGCTTCCCGCGAAGTATATTTCTTTTGTTTTAATAAGCATTATGCACAACTCGATGCTTGGTGCGACGTGAGTTCATCTTATTATGTGAATATAGTGGTTGGCATGCTCAATTCGTCCTCATTGGCATCTGAACCTGAGGCTCCTGACTTACTCAAATGTTCTCCAGTTATTCCCCCTCTCCTACAAATGAGATCAATTTGGCATGGGTATGCGTACAGTTGGAATGAGGCGCCATGGGAAGGATTCAAATCTCTGAGAAGTGTGCTAAATCAATAGTGCCAATCGGTTCAGTTTCAGCTTCAAAAACATTGGGTGATTGAAAATGGCATGCTATATTTCTGCAACAAGGCTCCCTAAATATTCCCTATGTTCTAAACTGGATTCTGACAAGGGTAAAGATATCTGAGACATCCCTCATTTTATTTTAAGACCATTACTTTTTTGCCTACCTCTCCTTATATAATCTCTAACATGGCCGGCTCTCTATTCTCTGTGGTTTAAGGTGTACACCCTGCTATTTGGTCAGAAGTCTGGGAGTTCATACTTGGTTGTTTGATCTCGAGAACACCTTTGATGACCACGGGCAAATTGGGCGAACCAGAAGGTACTCGACTCATTCTATGCTTTTCATGACTGCAATTTCCATCAAGTAAATATATGATGTCTTCACACTCCATTATAATCAATAATTGCCTTACTGTAAAGGACTCACTCATTTTGCGTTCATTAATCTTGAACTATAGATTAAATCTTTTTGCTGCATGTTAAGTTATGTGTGAAAGGATGATTAATACGAGGCATACATTCTTTGTTTTATGGATAATACATTAACTGCTGCATGTATATCATCACAAGCAAAAAATGTGTATTTTTGAACTTTTTTCCTAAAAAATATATTTTCTTATGTTCTTGTGTATTTACGTATGATGAGTGTGGGAGGGCTTATGGCTTTTATGGTGACGTGTCACGATTGTCACTGATCTCCACTGCCGGTAATTTATTTTACACGGTCACCATCTCTTGTTGTTATGTATGGTCCAAGTAAAAGAGGCTTTTCCTGCATTGTTTATTTGTATTAGATGACCAGTACAGGAAGTTGTAGTAGCTTCCCCGTCCTTTTTTAATCTAAATGATGGTAAGCACGAGTTACGTTCTATGTCGACCGGCTGTGCATATTATCACAGCATGTGCTATGTTGGATCGTATCGATTTTACTGATGTAGTACATGATTTTATAGTTTTTTACTAGCACATATATATAAATACATATGTTGAAATCTACTGATAAATGGAAGTATGCACCTCTTGCTTACTAATATAGGGTGCTATTTGCGTATCTGACCAACTTCGATTTAATTTCTGCATGTTCTTACCTTGGTGACCTTAGTGCACAACCTTATACACTAATGGGAAGGAAATATAATACATAACAACCTGTGAAAGACCTGGTGGACAACAATTTAGCATGCTTTGTTGTGACATTTTAGTCGCCTTCTGCTTTATTGTGACTCTTTCTATTCATCCATTTAGGTACTTCTAGGACACGGACAATTTCCCTCAAGGTCAAGACCTCACATCAACGCTCCCAAGCCCCTGATGAGCCTGTTCCCTTTTTTTTTAAGTTTCTCACTGTCACTTCTATAGGTTTACTTGAGATGTTATGTTGCATATGTTGTGCCTTTGTGTTTGCCTACAGAATTCAATATTTGTTCAATCCTCGGCCTCTCTCTCTCTATATATATGTGTGTGTGTGTGTGTGTGTCCTGACTCTTTGTGCCTGTGTTGACCCTTTGTTTGTCTCCCCCCCCCCCCCCCCCCCCCTCTCTCACCGCTGCTACATCCATCGTTTTGGCTTGCAGGTTGCCGGCATCATGGAGCTTGATAAGGTTTCCGGCCGGTTCGCCACATAACTTGCAGTCCAGGTCGTTGACATATTCGGGTTCTAGGTCACAGAAACAAAGTTTAGAGTTATTTTATCTGGCTCAAAATGTTTTGGCTCAGCAATTTCCTGCATTAGATATCTTTTTGTGTTTAGTTTTTTTTTGTGAATTCTACAATTTGTAGCATTGAGCTAAACTGACATTCGTTTTAGTTAACTTACATTCCTGGATGTTTTTAAACTGATATTATTTCCATAATTTCAGGTTTGTACTTGGCTTTATCAGAATTAGAATATGCAGAACATGTGTTGGAGAAGTGCCCATTTGGTTTTATGAAATAATATTCAGTCAGTTTAAAGTTATTTTCATGTTGATTGCATTTTGTTATAGGAACGCGCAAAGAAACTAATGTTTGATCATGTCGTTGACCGGCTCTGTTATGATAATTCTTTGACAAAGTGGTCACATTCCACATGAAGAAGAACCCGTAGTACCATGTTTTACCATCTCTATCGCCACTGTGTTTGGCTTTTGCTTTCTTTTTATTTTCCTGCTCTGAGTACTCGCCCTCTCATGTTGTACAAGTGAATGTTTGTTCTTTCTTTTGAACCAAAAAATCTGAATATATGAGCCGAACCATGCTTCCTACAAACTTGATTATTACCTGCTTGAGAATATCGTTGGGACCGGCGCCCCTAATTCTTTGACAAAGTGGTCACATTCCACATGAAGAAGAACCCGTAGCACCATGTTTTACCATCTCTATCGCCACTGTGTTTGGCTTTTGCTTTCTTTTTATTTTCCTGCTCTGAGTACTCGCCCTCTCATGTTGTACAAGTGAATGTTTGTTCTTTCTTTTGAACCAAAAAATCTGAATATATGAGCCGAACCATGCTTCCTACAAACTTGATTATTACCTGCTTGAGAATATCGTTGGGACCGGCGCCCCTAATTCTTTGACAAAGTGGTCACATTCCACATGAAGAAGAACCCGTAGTACCATGTTTTACCATCTCTATCGCCACTGTGTTTGGCTTTTGCTTTCTTTTTATTTTCCTGCTCTGAGTACTCGCCCTCTCATGTTGTACAAGTGAATGTTTGTTCTTTCTTTTGAACCAAAAAATCTGAATATATGAGCCGAAGCATGCTTCCTACAAACTTGATTATTACCTGCTTGAGAATATCGTTGGGACCGGCACCCCGCGCCAAGGCACGGTACCGATCTAGTAATAAAGGAATGGAGCTTGTCAGCTTGATAGGGCGGTACCAATGTGCTGCAATCTTTTGCACGATTTTTATTATGATTAACATTGCTCATCTTAGCCATAATCTATTTGTTCTCAACACCGTTATCTTTATGGTTTGGTCCCTTGCCGGATAGCGTCATCGATAGGCTCACTGCTTTATAGTAGGACGCGTCTAGCGGGTGGCCGTTCGCTCGTTAGACGTCTGGAGTAACCGGGCATATTTGAAAATATTTTACCCCCTAATCCATATTAGAAAAGTACCATGCGAATAGGAAGAAAGAAAAAGGTATCGAAAAAGTATTCATGTGAATGTGAACGCACTTAATTCAAATTTTAGAATTTTCAAAAGGCCATATTTGATCAAACATCGAAATTAAAATCCATTTCCAATGTTGGAATCCTCGCGCCGTGCTCTTCGAAAATAGATCCCGCATGAGTATGTTTTGATAAACATTTTTGTGTGCAATTTAGTTAATGTTTGGCGCAACTATCTGGTAGCCGGTGTGAATATTTCCCCTACTCATGGACGTGCAGTTTTCACTGATGCTAATATGTGTGAACGCATTTAATCCGAGTTTAATTTCTTTTAAAGTCATCACTTTTAAACCGAACATCGAAATTAAGATCCGCATTCACCGTTGGAATCATCATGATGTGCTCTTTAAAACTAGATCTCATATGGATATATTTTAATGAATTTATGTGTGTGCAATTTGGTCCTCATTATGTGCAACTGTCTAGCAGTCGATTTGCAATTATCGGGCAGTCGGTGTGCAACTTTCCCTCATACTCATGGACATGCAGTTTTCACAAACTAGATGATGCCCCACACGTTGTTGCGGGAATGTTTGCAATATTTTAATGAGATTTTGATTATATGGAATATGAATTCTTGAAACAATAGTTTTTGAAAGTATATAAGAATTAAACGTAAATAGCATAATAAAATGAAATTTTACATGCATGCATGTTGTAGTGGATTTTTAATATGAATAGTTGCATGTTGAGGTGGACCTTTCCTTATGCATGTTAAATGATGAGGTGGCATGCTTGCATGTTGAGAGAAATATGTTAGTGGGGGCTAGCTATTTAGATATAGAAGATGACACCTCCATCCCAAACTATTCCCTATCAATGGGATGTGCAACTTCGTCAGCTACCACGGCGAACTCCGTAGTAGTGGATGTGGAACTTTTTTCCTGTTCGTGGATGTGAAGCTTTTACTATTTGCTACCTCGACCAACTACCTAGCATTGGATGTGCAATTCCGATCCTTATTTGATTTGCTCTTGTGTGGCCTCAGTCCGTTGTCAATATCTACGCTACTTTCATGTCTTGATTTGGCTTTATTAATTTGAAGGTTCTTGCATCTTACACCTTCCTCTAAAAACAATAACTATCCCCCATTTTTATTGTACACCTACCCTGTTTTTCCTGCAAAAAAGAAGACATATACAATCAATCATGTCTAAAATTAGGCGTTCAGATAAGGCACCAGCCATGCGTTAGGATAAGCACTGATGAGACACATTAATATCTCACCAGATAATCTTGTCAACATTGGCATTTTGCTATAAATACAGATCATGGAGATACTCACGCACCCATCAGTTTCATTTAGGAAAAGCAACACACATTACCCCTCTTCGATATGGCGCCGTACATGAAGAGCGCCGCTAAAGGACTACTGGGAACCAGCAAGGCTTTCATATGCCTGTCTGTGGTGATGCTCAACGGCGGAGCCAGGGGGGACCAGCAGGGGCCACGGCTCCCCCCAACCTGCAAAAAATGTTTGAAGACCCCTGATTAAACATGCCTAGAGCTATGTGACCTACACCATTTTAGCAAATGAAATACATGTATTGTTCACAGAAGATCCCAATCGGTGAAAACTGAGAACCATTTTGACTTTTGCTCTCATTCCCACAGCCACACTCTACAGTTCACAAACACAGACACACCAGGTGTGCTTCTTTCTCACTCGTGTAGTTTCCCTTCTGTCTCAACTACTCTATTTTTCCAAGCCAAAATCTGGGACGAGGCTAAATCCTTTTTGTTTTGTTTTGATGAAGACACAAAAATCTTGCTAGTTCTATTCTCTTCAGTTTGTATTTTGGATCACATCAGGAAGCAGCCACACTGGTACAATATGAAAGATCTTGCATTTTGGTATCCTAATTCACAACATTCATTGGTGGATATAGTTTTGTTTCAAAGTATTGGTTGCAACATAAAAAACCCTGGAGATTAGTCTCTATAGGATAAGACTCCATTTCCATTTTCATAATAAAAATGGGGCCGTGTCCTTTGATCTAAAAAAAATCTTGTCTATATTATCAACACTTACGGTTATAATAGTACATATTTAGCTATACTCAATGGCAACTCCTATATATTCCGCCAGTCTTAGTTGCATTTTAGAGTTGTCCTTGATGTTCGGCCCCCCTTATGTTTATTTCCTGGCTCCGCCGTTGGTGATGCTGCTTCTCCTGTCATCTGGTAGGAAGACCATCGCCCCACACAACTCCGGATCAATCTGATCCAAATTAGTTTAGCTGATGGTTAATTCGTATTATCTGTGGATCAATGCAGAAAAAATGGGGTCGCATGGCTGCGAAAAGCAGCTGAGCAGGCAGTGGACGGAACCGTTTGCGTCATTGCAGGCTCCTGCAACAGGCCCTGCAGGGCCGAGGGCTTCGACAACGGTCGTTGCCACAACCTCATTACATGCATGTGCTACAAGAACTGCACCAATCTATCCGCCTAGCCACTACATGCATGAACGATCGGCATGCATTCGACTGAAATAAATTAAACAAGTTCTCTTCATGGCATAATAAAGGAACGACATTCTTTTGCTCGCTTTGGCTTATTATTAACACTGCTCGTCTCCTTTCTTTTTCTTTGTGGTAAAAATTTCGATCTATTGATCAACTGTCAAGATAGTATAAAAAACATTGAATAAAAATACATTAAGATCCTTAAAGCAAGCCGAGGACACACTACCATCATCGCCCCTTCGTCCATAGAGCTGGACAAACCTTGTTGTAATACATAGTTGAAAAGTCGTCGTGCCAAGGCCTCAGAGGACCAGCACAACAAAACAGCAACCGCCACCGATGAAAAAAAGCGTAGATCAGAAGGATCCAACATATAGACACACGAACATAGACGAACACTGACCGAATCCCGCGAGATTCGGCAGAGACAAACATCCACACACCCTCCGTCAATGCTAGCTAGAAGCACCCCTGGGCAGGGGCTTGGTGGTGAGAATCTTATTCCATCTTCAGCAAGCCATCACCACATCGCCTCTCCTGAGCAGGACGCAAACCCTACCAGTACTAAAACACAAAACTGAAAACGGAGCCCTCTGCGCCGGCAAGGACTGAGATCCACCGCGCCTCATCTCAGCCACTATCTGTTTGTTCTCTTTTTTAGGGTTGATCTGTTTGTTCTTAATACCACAGTTTGATAGCAGAAACCCATAATGGAGCTTGAGCTCCATAGAGCCCTTTATTTAAAAACTTTAGAATTCAAATTCAAAGTTTAAAAAACCTCAACAAAATACACATATACATATGGATGTATACTATTTGTCTGCCAACTTTCATGATGGAATATTTTTTTATGCGAGCTACACAAAAATGACAAATTCGCGTACACATATACTATTAACTATAAAATCACATGATTTTGTACAGGTCACATAAAAAAGATATTACGTGATGAAATTTCACACACATTAAGGTATACATCTGTAAGTACTTGTGTATTTTTTTCCGATTTGTTTGAAACTTAAAACAGTTGATTTTTTAATGTTTGAAAGTAAAGGGCTTCATGGTGCCCGAGAGCAAAAAATCCACTCCTATGGTGTTGGATTATGGATGGGCTCAGGCCCATATAAGACAATAATCTCTGGTTAATCTCTAAGCCCCATTTAGGTGCATCGCAAGTGGTTGGGAAGTTTAGTCCCATACTGCTACAGTAAGAAGAGTGAGACCCCTTTATAAGGGCTGCTCTACCACATGCCATTGGGAGCTTGGGAAGAGGAGTTGTACATGCACGCTCCTCCTCCTCGCTTAGTCACGACGCACGCGCGCTGTGTTTTGCGGGAATGATCCGAGCTGAAGCTTATTTTTGCCGGTCATGAATGGTTAATTAATATTGGATTAATTAACGAGTCCCTTACGGAAGTTCCACTTTCCGAGACGATGTTCGCGGACTCGGTCGCGGGCCTGAGCCCAGGCCCATCCACTCGATGGCTTATATAAGAAGACGTTGGACAGTGGAGTGAACCCTAACTCAATTCACTCACTCCCTCTTGCACAACCCTAGTAGTCATTTATTGTTCCTCTGTGTGTTCTGCTTTCGGTGATCCCATCCCGACGATCGCGTGCATGGAGCAGGAGCCTCTGGAACCTTGTCGTTCGAGATCCTGCCCAGGAGAACGACAATAAGGTTTTTGGAGAGCGTCTCGACGCGAATGCTCCCAATCCGTCTCTGTCTGTATATGCTTCCGCTACTCCCGCTACATCGACTCCATGGCTAGCAATGAAGTCACCAAGAAGAAGGCCTCGGCCGATGCCGAGGCTGCCGCTACCGCCGCCGCGTTGGCGTGGCCAACCGAAGGGTATAACTCGTTCATCCCCTATTTCCTCATTCATGTGTTGGCTGTATATATGTTGTTCATAGATGTTTCGGTTCTATGTATTGTACGTGCTCACATGCTTAGGTATCGGTATGAGATGCATACCGTATTTGCCATGTTTACTTTTACTCGTGGATTAGATTAGTCGGAAAAGTGCTAATATTTCCATCAATCCAAAACCCTTATTTTAGGCACTTTACGACTCATGGCTTTGCCGCTACACTAAAACCGAAAAGTTTACCAGGACGCATTTTAAGCGTTGGCAGACGAGGACCACCTTCTGGCTCACAGCAATGAATGTGTTCTGGGTTGGTGCTGTGTCTCCCATAGTAATGATTGCTCCAAGAGAATGCCTTTAGGGAGGCAATGTTGGGGATCGTAGCAGAAATTCAAAATTTTCTACGCATCACCAAGATCAATCTATGGAGTAATCTAGCAACGAGGGGAAGGAGAGTGCATCTACATACCCTTGTAGATCGCTAAGCGGAAGCGTTCAAGTGAACGGGGTTGATGGAGTCGTACTCGTCGTGATCCAAATCACCGATGATCCTAGTGCCGAACGGACGGCACCTCCGTGTTCAACACACGTACAGCCCGGTGACGTCTCCTACACCTTGATCCAGCAAGGGGAGAAGGAGAGGTTGGGGAAGACTCCATCCAGCAGCAGCACGACGGTGTGGTGGTGGTGGAGGAGCGCGGGACTCCAGCAGGGCTTCGCCAAGCACTACGAGAGACGAGGAGGGAGAGAGGTAGGGTTGCGCCAACAGGGAGAGCAAATCACACGTGTTGGGCAGCCCCATACCTCAAGTATATATAGGGGGAGGGGAGGGGCTGCGCCCCCACCTAGGTTTCCACCCCTAGGGGTGGCGGCCAGCCCTAGATCCCATCTAGGGGGGCGGCCAAGGGGGGAGAGAGGGGGGCGCACCATTAGGTGGGCCTTAGGCCCATCTGAGCCTAGGGTTTTCCCCTTTTCCCTTCTCTCTTCGCCTTGGGCCCTGGTGGGGAGGGGGGGCGCACCAGCCTCTCACACTTGGCCCACGTAGCCCTCTGGGGCAGGTAGCCCCACCTGGTGGACCCCCGGGACCCTCCCGGGGGTCCCGGTACGTTACCGATAGCACCCGAAACTTTTCCGGTGACCAAAACAGGACTTCCCATATATAAATCTTTACCTCCGGACCATTCCGGAACTCCTCGTGATGTCCGGGATCTCATCCAGGACTCCGAACAACATTCGGTAACCGCGTACATACTTTCCCTATAACCCTAGCGTCATCGAACCTTAAGTGTGTAGACCCTACGGGTTCGGGAACCATGCAGACATGACCGAGACACCTCTCCGGCCAATAACCAACAGCGGGATCTGGATACCCATGTTGGCTCCCACATGTTCCATGATGATCTCATCGGATGAACCATGATGTCAAGGACTTAATCAATCCCGTATACAATTCCCTTTGTCTAGCGGTACGATACTTGCCCGAGATTCGATCGTCGGTATCCCGATACCTTGTTCAATCTCGTTACCGGCAAGTCTCTTTACTCGTTCCGTAACACATCATCCCGTGATCAACTCCTTGGTCACATTGTGCACATTATGATGATGTCCAACCGAGTGGGCCCAGAGATACCTCTCCGTTTACACGGAGTGACAAATCCCAGTCTCGATTCGTGCCAACCCAACAGATACTTTCGGAGATACCTGTAGTGTACCTTTATAGCCACCCAGTTACGTTGTGACGTTTGGCACACCCAAAGCACTCCTACGGTATCCGGGAGTTGCACAATCTCATGGTCTAAGGAAATGATACTTGACATTAGAAAAGCTTTAGCAAACGAACTACACGATCTTGTGCTAGGCTTAGGATTGGGTCTTGTCCATCACATCATTCTCCTAATGATGTGATCCCGTTATCAACGACATCCAATGTCCATGGTCAGGAAACTGTAACCATCTATTGATCAACGAGCTAGTCAACTAGAGGCTTACTAGGGACATGGTGTTGTCTATGTATCCACACATGTATCTGAGTTTCCTATCAATACAATTCTAGCATGGATAATAAACGATTATCATGAACAATGAAATATGATAATAATAACTAATTTATTATTGCCTCTAGGGCATATTTCCAATTGTCTCCCACTTGCACTAGAGTCAATAATCTAGTTCACATCGCCATGTGATTAACACTCACAGGTCACATCGCCATGTGACCAACATCCAAGAGTCTACTAGACTCAATGATCTAGTTCACATCACTATGTGATAAACACTCAAAGAGTTCTGAGTTTGATCATGTTATGCTTGTGAGAGAGGTTGTAGTCAACGGGTCTTGCCATATTCAGATCCCTATGTATTTCGCAAAACTTTATGTCATATCGTAGATGCTGCTACCACGTTCCACTTGGAGCTATTCCAAATTATTGCTCCATTATACGTATCCGGTATCTCTACTCAGAGCTATCCGGATAGGTGTTAAGCTTGCATCGACGTAACTCTTTACGTCGAACTCTTTATCACCTCCATAACCGAGAAACATTTCCTTATTCCTCTAAGGACAATTTTGACCGCTATCTGGTGATCCAATCCAAGATCACCTTTGTACCCTCTTGCCAGACATGTGGCAAGGCACACATCAGGTGCGGTACTCAGCATGGCATACCGTATAGAGCCTATGACAAGAGCATAGGGGACGACCTTCGTCCTTCCTCTTTCTTCTGCCGTGGTCAAGCTTTGAGTCTTACTCAACTTCACACCTTACAACTCAGGTAAGAACCCCTTCTTTGACTGATCTATTTTGAACTCCTTCAAAAACATGTCAAGGTGTGCATTCTTTGAAAGTATCATCAGGCGTCTTGATCTATCTCTATAGATCTTGATGCCCAATTTGTAAGCAGCTTTATCCAGGTCTTCCTTTGAAAAACACTTTTCAAACAACCGTTTATGCTTTCCAGAAATTCTACATTATTTCGAATCAGCAATATGTCATCCACATATACTTATCAGAAATGTTGTAGTGCTCCCACTCACTTTCTTGTAAATACAAGTTTCTAGCAAACATTGTATAAACCTAAAAGCTTTGATCACTCCATCAAAACATATATTCCGATTCCGAGATGCTTGCTCTAGTCCATAGAAGGATTGCTGGAGTCAGCATACCTTTTAGCATCCTTAGGATCGACAAAACTTTGATTGTATCACATACAACTCTTTCTTACGAAAACTGGTAAGAAAACTTGCTTTGACATCCATCTGTTAGATTTCATAATCGAAAAATACAGCTAATGCTAACATGATTCCGACAGACTTAAGCATCGCTACGGGTGAGAAATTCTCATCGTAGTCAACTCCTTGAACTTGTGAAAAGACTCTTTCCCACAAGTCGAGCTTCATAGACGGTAACATTACCGCCCACGTCCGTCTTCTTCTTAAAGATCCATTTATCTCAATGGCTTGCCGATCATCGGGCAAGTCCACCAAAGTCCATACTTTGTTCTGATATATGGATCCTATCTCGGATTTCATGGCTTCTAACCATTTGTCGGAATACGGGCCCACCATCGCTTCTCCATAGCTCGTAGGTTCATTGTTGTCTAACAACATGATATCTAAGACAGGATTACCGTACCACTTAGGAGTAGTACATATCCTTGTCGACCTACGAGGTTCGATAGCAACTTGATCCGAAGCTTCATGATCACTATCATTAACTTCCTATTCAACAGACGTAGGTGCCACAGAAAACATCTTTCTGTGTTGCATCATTCTCTGGTTGAAATAAAGGTTCGACAACCTCATCAAGTTCTATCTTCCTCCCACTCAATTCTTCCGAGAGAAACTCCTTCTCGAGAAAGGACCCATTCTTAGCGACAAACAATTTGCCCTCGGATCTGAGATAGAAGGTATACCCAATTGTCACCTTTGGGTATCCCATGAAGATGTGTTTGTCCGCTTTGGGTTCGAGCTTCTCTGGCTGAAGCCTTAAGCATCGCAGCCCCAAACATTAAGAAACGACAACTTTGGTTTCTTGCCAAACCAATGTTCATACAATGTCGTCTCAACGGACTTAGATGGTGTCCTATCTAAAGTGAATGCAGCTGTCTCTAACGCATAACCTCAAAATGAAAACGGTAGATCGGTAAGAGACATCATAGATCGCACCATATCTCATAAGGTTCGATTACGACGTCCGGACACACCATTACTCTGTGGTGTTCTAGGTGGCTTCAACTGTGAAACAATTCCACAATGTCTTAAATGATTGCCAAACTCATAACTCAGAAAATCCCCTTTTGATCAGATCGTAGGAACATGATCTTTTTGTTATGATGATTCTTAACTTCACTCTGAAATCGCTTGAACTTTTCAAACGTTTCAGACTTGTGCTTCATTAAGTAAATATACCTATATCTACTCAAATCGTCAGTGAAGATGAGAAAATAGCGATATCCACCGCACGCTTCAATTCTCATTGGATCACACGCATCAGCATGTATGATTTCCAACAAGTCACTTGCCCGTTTCATTGTACCTGAAAACGGGGTCTTAGTCATCCTGCCCATGAGGCATGGCTCGCATGTGTCAAGTGATTCAAAATCAAGTGACTCCAAACATCCATTGACATGGAGTTTCTTCATGCATCTTACGCCAAAATGACCTAAGCGGCAGTGCCACGAGAAAGTGGTACTATCATTCACTAGTAGAAAAAGGGCCTATAGTCCCGGTTCCTGAACCGGGACTAAAGTGTCGGTACTAATACCTCCCCCCTTTAGTCCCGGTTCAATCCAGAACCGGGACTAAAGGCCCTCCACGTGGGCAGTGCGCAGAGCCCAGTCAGGAGACCCTTTGGTCCCGGTTGGTGGCACCAACCGGGACCAATAGGCATCCACGCGTCAGCATTTCTGTGGCTGGGTTTTTTTTTGAAAGGGGGGGTTGGGGGTTTTGGGGGGTTAATTTAGGTGTTTCATATATTGTGTTAGCTAGCTATAATTACTAGAGAGAAGTGTCCTCTCTTATGTCCGTGCTTGGTCGACGCTACGTACTATACATACTTATAGAGAGGACTAGACACGCTGGCTAGCTAGTAAGCAAACGAAGGAAACAGAAGATCGTGATGAACATATATGCATACAGAGAGAAGTGATATCGACCACCTCTCCTTCTCCGAGAGATTGGTCGAACAACAAGTTCTCGTATATCTATCTGACACTACCGGCTACATATATACAGTAATTATCTCTTACAAATATAATCATACGGACTCAGGGTCAACATAGAATTCTCCGTCTTCAGGGATCACGTGGTCAAGAAAGAATGCCGCCAATTCCTCTTGAATTCCTCGCATGCGAGCTGGTGCTAGGAGTTCATCCCGCTTCCGAAACATCTAATTTAAAGAAGGGGGTCAATACATATATATATGAATGAATGAAACTCAACACAAATGATGGTAATAAAATAAAATTGTGAATGTTGTTGTTTACGTACTTCATATTGTTCGTCAGTGTAGCACCGCTCACAGGTCGTGTGGCGGATGGACTCGCAAACATAGTATCCACAGAAATCATTCCCTTGTTCCTGCTACAACCACTTTACAAGAAATAGAGGTTAATCAAACTGATAAGCAAGAATGCCAAATGGTATTGATGAAACTAGCGCTTGAATGACTAGTAGATTGGCTTAAAATGCTACTATAGCTAGTACTTACTTTCGGGTGTCTAAATTGCAGCTCCTTCGGCAGTCCCGGAGCTTTTCTGGTGAATTTTCTCCAAACCCTGCCGGACAAAGAAAACAATTACTTGATATATCAGGAAATGAACAAAGTTGCTGATATGGTGGATAATGATCGATTTAATTTACTTCTCGAGTATTTGAGTCATGTCTGCATAGTCCTTGGGATCTTTTCGTCTTGAGTCTAAGACGGTTACTAGTCCCTGCTCAAGCTTAATATGTAGGAGAATATAGTGGAAACTGCACACGCATGCATAACTCATCAATTACATTACTATAACCTTGACTAATATATAAGGGAAACCGAATACGCACAAGACAGTAACACTCACTTGAAGTTGTAAGGAAAGAGTATTATATCTTTGTTTTGATTTATTATCAACGATTGTAGCATGCTGGCCTCGGTTTCTGCGGCATGAAATTTAACCTGAGTTGCATCTATGAGATATGTGTTAATGAACCCAATATCACCGACTTGTCTTTTCTTCAATTTGATGATCTTCAATCTGCATAATATAGTGAGGATGATTATAAATACATGCAATGAAAGAGCTAAGCTATATAGAGAAACTTAATGACAGAAGTAGTACTACTTACAGACAGTAGCAGGTGACAGTTGCTTTATCGAGGGCCAATTGATTGAAAAACTGATAGAACTCCTCAAATGGAACAGGCAACAGATCAATTCCAACGAGGTCATGCTCCTTTTTAACTTTCAAATACAAAGTACTCCTCCCCCCCAGAGTCTCTGCAGATTTTCAAGTACTAATCATGCAATCTTCGCATCATCGTTGATACAGATCTTTCATCTTTGACGAGAGGCTTCCCGTACTCGTATCTTTGTATCTGCACATCCATGGGTTCATAGTGTACATCGTCGGGCAGGTAATCTGCAAGATTGCTATAACCGGGCACCATCCTCGGATCATTAGCGACGTTGTGGCTAGGCACCTTAAGCGGGGGGCACGATTGCTTCTCTTGTTCGCCGAGCTGGGCAATTTGTTTCCCAGCTCGTCGTTCTTTCAGCCTTTGATCACTGACAGTACTTCCCGACCGCTCCGCTTCGGCAAATTCCTTTCCAATAATGCGGTCATAGTTTCCTTTCGGCGGATCAGACTTCGGTGGTTTTGTCAGGGCAGCCAGAGTGCGCTTCACTTTCACCCGATCTACCTTCTCCTCCGGAGGTGGATGTTTCTTTGCTTTCACCCCTTCAAAGAATTTCCTCACTTCTTCTCGCGCGATCTCGACGTTCTCCTCCTGGGTCCTCTCGCATGGTAACTTCTCTGGAGTCTTCAGAGAAGGACCGAATCTGTATGTCCTCCCGCCTCTGGTTGTACTGCTAGACGCCGACCGAGCAGACGTAGCGGTTGTCTTCTTTACTTGCTTAAGAGGCGGAGGAGAAGGACTACGACGCGCCGGAGCAGCTGGAGCGGCGGCAGGTCTCTTCCGCCCTTGCTGACGAGGCGGAGAAGGAGGAGGCTGGCTTCTCGGGCGCGTCGGCGCAGGCGGAGAAGGAGGCGGAGTGCCGTCGCGCGCCAGAGAAGGAGCCGGCCGAGGGCCCTGATCGCCACTCGCCGGAGGAGGAGGCGGTGGAGGCGGAGTGCCCTGACTCGCCAGAGGAGGAGGAGGAGGCGGTGGCGTCCAGTTCGGAAGGTTGATGAGCTCCTTCCGCCATAGGCATGGAGTCTTCAGAGCAGACCCCAGCCGAGTCTCCCTTCACCGGTAGGGTGGTCAAGCTGGAGGTCCTCAAATCCCTCCGTTATCTCATCCACCATCACCCTAGCATATCCTTCTGGAATCGGCCGGCAGTGAAAAGTTGCGCCGGGTTCAGTAGGAAAAACAGAGCCAACAGCCGCCTTGACCTTCAAATTCATCCATTGCGTCATAAGGTGGCAATTTTGAGACTCTGTTATAGCATCCACGGGATAGCTGGCAGGAGCCGTCAAGGCATGCTCCGGCTCAAGCAGCTCGGTGGAAGCCACGCTGCTTCTACGCTGAGATGGCGGGGTAGCTTCGGGGGAGGCTTCGGCAGTACGTTTGCTGCGATTTGCTTCTCGTTCCTCTATCGCGTCTACCCTTGCTTGCAGCGCCTGCATTTGGGTCTGCTGCACTTTTTTCCTCCTCTCATGGGATTTGTAACCGCCTACGTCCGGAAACCCAACCTTCCACGGAATGGAGCCTGGTGTGCCTCGTGTCCGTCCAGGGTGCACAGGATTCCCGAGGGCCATTGTGAGGTCGTCGTTCTCTCTGTCTGGAAAGAACGTCCCTTCCTGCGCTGCTTCGATATACTGCTTAAGCTTACTGACTGGTATGTCCATTTGATCGTTTGTCCAAATGCACTTCCCTGTTACAGGGTCCAGTGTTCCGCCAGCCCCGAAGAACCAAGTCCGGCAACGGTCTGGCCAGTTAATTGTCTCTGGTTCGATCCCTTTATGAACCAGATCATTCTCAGTCTTGGACCACTTAGGCCGGGCTACGAGGTAGCCACCTGAGCCCGTGCGATGGTGAAGCTTCTTCTTCGCAGCATTTTGCTTGTTTGTCGCCGACATCTTCTTACTCTTTTCCGATGTCTTGTGGGCCACAAATGCGGGCCAGTGATCTCTGATATTCTCATATCTGCCCTTAAATTCTGGTGTCTCATTATTTTCGACAAACTTATTCAGCTCTTTCTTCCACCTCCTGAATAGTTCTGCCATCCTCTTCAGAGCAAAAGACTTGATTAATTTCTCTTTAACTGGGTTCTCTGGATTATCCTCAGGCGGTAGGGTGAAATTTGACTTCAACTCAGTCCAAAGATCATTTTTCTGCATATCATTGACATAAGAGACCTCAGGGTCTTCTGTAGCCGGATTAAACCATTGCTGGATGCTTATCGGGATCTTGTCCCTAACCAGAACCCCGCACTGAGCAACAAATGTGCTCTTTGTCCGGAGTGGTTCAATAGGTTGGCCGTCGGGCGCGATTGCTATGATCTCAAACTTTTCATCCGAGCTCAACTTTTTCTTCGGGCCTCGTCTCTTTACCGAAGTTGTGCTCGATCCGGAGGGCTAGAAAAAAGAACAAAGACTTAATTAATATGTGTACATACCAAAACAATGAATGCATCAATCAGCTAGTCAGCATAGGCTTAACTAATATATACACCTGGCCGGACTCGGTTCGGTCACCGGAGCCGTCCTCATGTTCTTCTTCTTGCACCGGCATTAGGTCACCGTAGCCAGCTTGTTCACCCTCTCCTTCCAGACCATCGGTTTCGTTGAGAAACAACGAGATGGCATCACTTCCTTCTGCGATTATGTCCCTCAACAACGCTTCTTTTGTTGCTTCGTCTAGGGCGGTGTCCATAGTTTCTACAAATATTTACAACATGGCAATTATTATTCAAACATGATAGATGGATATATTAGTGCCAAACGTAGAACTAGCTACCTAATCATAGTAAGCTATCGGGAGGGGGTATATATCGACAACGATGACACTACATCTATGTCCCTCGACGACCCTCGTTCCCGATAAAAAAAAGAGGAAGAAGAAGAAAAATAAGAGGAGAAGAAAGAATAGAGGAGAAGATCTCCTCTTTCTTCTCCTCTTTTTTTCTTCTTCCTCTTCTTTTTTTATCCTCTTCTTCCTCTCATTTTCGATAGGATCGCCGAGGGGTCGGGAGGTTGCGTAGTGTCTCAGGATTCAACAAAACCATGTCTTCATCATTAGGTGAAAGTAACATGTGCATGATGGTACGAAGCTCTTCAAAGTTGTTCTGGAACGGACTCCCAGATAGGATAATCCGCCTTTTGGTACAAAGTTCAGCAAGAGCCTTCCGAATATCGCTATTTGGAAGGCCTTTGCTGAATTGGTACCAAAAGGCGGATTATTCTATCCGGGACTCCATTCCAAAACAACTTTGCAGAACTTCGTACCAACATGCCCTGGTTACTTCCGGCTAATGATGAAGGCATGGATTTCTTCAATACTTTGACACTAGGAAACCTCTCTCTACTTCCGGCTAATAAGAATAAGAAGAAGAAGAAGAATAAGAAGAAAAGAAGAAAAAAAGAGGAGAAGAAGAAAGGAATAGTGGAGAAAAGAGAAAATAGAATATATTCTATTTTCTCTTTTCTCCACTATTCCTTTCTTCTTCTCCTCTTCTTTTTCTTCTTTTTTCTTCTTCTTATTTATTTCTCCTCTTCTTTTCGGTAGAGGAAACCCTAAATAGCTAGCAAGTATCGTGGGTGTGAGATACATGTGGCCTTCGGTGTCGGACACTACATCCACGTCCCACAAGTGACGTGGGCGTCGAAGCCCGCGCCACTTGTGGGATGTGGGTGTAGTGTCCGACACCGACGGTACATGTATCTCACACCGACGATACTTTCTATTTAGGGTTTCTCCTCTACCGCTCCTCGACCTCTCGATGACCCTCGTTCCCGATAAAATAAAGAGGAAGAAGAAGAAGAAAAAAGAAGAAAAGAAAGAATAGAGGAGAAGACTTCCTCTTCTTCCTCTCCTCTTCTTCTCCCTCTTCTTCCCCTTCTTCTTCGCCTCTCTCATGAATGTCCAACGTTCTCGACCCCCCCCCACGTGTCGAAGAAAAAGAAGAAGAAGAAAAATAGGAGAAGAAGAAAGGAATAGAGGAGAAAAGAGAAAATAGAATATATATTCTATTTTTCTCTTCTTCTCCTCTATTCATTTCTTCTTCTCCTCTTCTTTTTCTTCTTTTTTCTTCTTCTTATTTATTTCTCCCCGTCTTCCTCTCCCCTCTCGGTGACCCTAGACCCCCTCTCGACCCTCGACCCCTAGGCGACCGTCGACCCCTCTCTTTTTTTTTCTTCCTCTTCTTTTTTATCCTCTTCTTCCTCTACCGCTCGGCGACCCTCGACGACCCTCGTTCCCGATAAAAAAAAGAGGAAGAAGAAGAAAAAAAAGAGGAGAAGAAAGAATAGAGGAGATCTTCTCCTCTATTCTTTCTTCTCCTCTTTTTTCTTTTCTTATTCCTCTTCTTTTTTTATCCTCTTCCTCCTCTCATGTTCGACGACCCTCGACCCCTCGGCGACCCTAGACCCCCTCTCGACCCCCTCTTCTTCTCCCTCTTCTTCCCCTTCTTCCCCGCCTAAAATGACCTAAAATGAAAATAACCTAAAATTCACTAAAGTTATCGATGACCCTCTCGACACACCCACGAATAAGAAAATATTTCATCTTCTTCATCTCCTCTTCTTTTCATATTCACATAGCCACATACACATACATAGCCACATACATATAGAACTTTTTTGAACATATATATATAGCCACATTCATATAGAACTTTTCTGAACATATATAGATGATTTTCTAAAAAAAGGAACTTTTGCATATATGAACAGAGAGCAGCGGCGGCAATGGGTGGCATCGTCGGCGACGGGGATGGGAAAGGGGGGGGCTCACTAGGGGCGGGCGGCGACGGGGAGAGGAGGCCAGCGACGGGAAAGGAGCTACGGCGGGCTCGGGGATGCCGGCGACGGGGACGGCGTGCGTGGGGCGATGGGGAGACGGGGACGGCCGCGGGCTCGGGGCGGCACACGGTGACGGGGACGATCGAGGAGGCGGGGCTCGGGGCAGGGCGGACGGCAGCGAGCTCGGGGCGGGGTGGCACACGGCGACGGGGACGGCCGCGGGCTCGGGGCGGCACACGGCGGCGACGGGGACGATCGAGTACGCGGGGCTCGGGGCAGGGCGGACAACGGCGACGAGGAGGACGATTGAGGAGGCGGGGCTCGGGGCGCGGCGACAGCGACGGCGACAGCGATGGGGCAGGGCGCAGCGATGGCGACGAGGAGGACGAGCAGCCTGGCGGCGTCGGCGATGGGGAATGGAGCAGTTGGCGAAAATTTCGCAAGGGTTGTATATATAGCCAGAGCAATGGTCCCGGTTTGTGGCACAAACCGTGACTAATGCCCCCCTTTGGTCCCGGTTGGTGCCACCAACCGGGACCAAAGGCCAATTTTCAGCAGCCCAAAGGGCGGGAAGCGGCGGCCTTTGGTCCCGGTTGGTGGCACCAACCGGGACTAAAGGGGGGCATTGGTCACAGTTGGTGCCACGAACCGGGACCAATGCCCCCTTTAGTCCCGGTTGGTGCCACCAACCGGGACCAATGCCCTTGTGCTGCCAGCACCCAAAAGTTTACTCCCACATCGCTAGCTGAAGGGCGCCGGCACTGGTTTATAAGCCCTGCTGTGCCTCCCCATTCGAGCTCCTCTCTAATGCAGGCTTTCGGGCCTAAACTTGCTACTACCTGTGGGCCTATTGGGCCTCTGCGGGCCTGAATCCTGGCCCATGTAGGGTTTCTAGTCGTATTCAGGCCGTGGAGGCCCAGTAGGAGGCATTTTTTTTGGTTTTTTCTTTTTTATTTCTATATTTTTTTTGGTTTTTTATTTTTTTTATTTCTACTTAAAACTAAATACTTACAGTTTTTTAGTGATTTCTTTTTGCTTTTAGGTCACAAAAATTATAAATTTTCTGTTAGTGCCATTAGTTTTAAATTTTAAATAGTTTAAATTTGAATTTTTAAAAATTTGTGTGAATCACTAGTTTATGAATAACTTTACTATAAAATTAGAATTTTTTTCTATTTATTTTTTATTTCCTACTTAAAACTAAATACTTATAGTTTTTTAGTGATTTCTTTTTGCTTTTAGGTCACAAAAATTATAAACTTTCTGTTAGTGCCATTAGTTTTAAATTTTGAATAGTTTAAATTTGAATTTTAAAAATTTGTGTGAATCACTAGTTTATGAAAACTTTACTATAAAATATAGAATTTTTTCTTCTTGCTATTTATTTTTTATTTATACTTACAATTAAATACTTATAGTTTGATTTTAGGTCACAAAAATTATATTCTTTTTGCTATTGAAGAATATTATAGTTTTTTTAGTTGATCATAACATAATATTTTAATTGATTGTTTTATTTTCATAAAGTTTTGTAGTTCATTCTGTTTGCTATTAATTCATTCTTTGAGCTAAATGACTCTGAAATTGGAAAGCATTTCAAAATGAAACTCTGAAAAGGTTGAAAGTTGGCATGGTATCATCATTTCACCCACATAGCATGTTCCGAAAAGTAGAGAGGGTTACGACAAAAACTTGATGCACTTCGTGTACAAAATGGACAATCACTTTCGAAGTATCAAAGTTTCGAACCATAAGACATGAAAGCATTTCAAATGAACTCTGAAAAAGTTGAAAGTTGGGATGGTATCATAATTTCATCCACATAGCATTTGCTTATTGCGGGAGAAAGTCTTCACTTTTTCTTCGCTTGTGTCATTTGCTTATTGCGCCGTAACCATGGATAATCTTCATTGTTTATCAGGATGCTTGTGTCAGCCTTGACATTGAAGGGAGGAATTTCATGAAACTTTTCATAATCTTCAGACATGTCTGTCTTGCCGTCCACTCCCAGGATGTCCCTTTTTCCTGAAAGAACTATGTGGCGCTTTGGCTCATCGTATGATGTATTCGCTTCCTTATCTTTTCTTTTTCTCGGTTTGGTAGACATGTCCTTCACATAGATAACCTGTGCCACATCATTGGCTAGGACGAACGGTTCGTCAGTGTACCCAAGATTTTTCAGATCCACTGTTGTCATTCCGTACTGTGGGTCTACCTGTACCCCGCCGCCTAACAGATTGACCCATTTGCACTTAAACAAAGGGACCTTAAAATCAGGTCCGTAGTCAAGTTCCCATATGTCCACTATGTAACCATAATATGTGTCCTTTCCGCTCTCGGTTGCTGCATCAAAGCGGACACCGCTGTTTTGGTTGGTGCTCTTTTGATCTTGGGCGATCGTGTAAAATGTATTCCCATTTATCTCGTATCCTTTGTAAGTCAATACAGTCAAAGATGGTCCCCTGGACAACAAGTACAACTCATCACAAACAGTGTTGTCACCTCTGAGACGTGTTTCCAACCAACTGCTGAAAGTCCTGATGTGTTCACATGTAATCCAGTCGTCGCACTGCTCCGGGTGTTTGGAGCGCAGACTGTTCTTGTGTTCATCGACATACGGGGTCACCAAGGTAGAGTTCTGTAGAACTGTGTAGTGTTCTTGAGACCAAGAATATCCGTCCCTGCATATTATTGAGTCTCTTCCCAGAGTGCCTTTTCCAGTCAGTCTCCCCTCATACCGCGATTTAGGGAGACCTATCTTGTTAAGGCCAGGAATGAAGTCAACACAAAACCCGATAACATCCTCTGTTTGATGGCCCATGGAGATGCTTCCTTCTGGCCTAGCGCGGTTACGGACATATTTCTTTAGGACTCCCATGAACCTCTCAAAAGGGAACATATTGTGTAGAAATACGGGCCCCAGGATGACAATATCGTCGACTAGATGAACTAGGACGTGTGTCATGATATTGAAGAAGGACGTGCGTCATAATCTTTCTAATCTTCAAGCGCATTGCATCCATCTTGATCTTGTGATCATCGACGACATCCGCAACATGCAACTCCAATATCATCTTCTCCTCCTCAAATTTTTTTATTTTTTCCTTCAACAAATTGTTTTCTTCTTCAACTAAATTTAACCTCTCGACAATAGGGTCGGTTGGCATTTCCGATTCACATACATCCTAGATAAATAAAATCTATGTCACGTTGGTCGGCATAATTTTCATAAACAATAAATGAACCAATAGTTCTGAAGATAATATACATACCAAATCCGAATCATAGACAGGACGAGGGCCGACGGGGGCGGATACCAAAACCATCACACTATATAAGATGCAATAATAAATGTAAGAAAATGATACAAGTATCTATCTAAACAGACAAGTAAGAATATTTTTCCTTTCAGAAAGAAGATAAGAACAAGAGGCTCACCACGGTGGTGTCGGTGATGAGATCAGCGCGGGTGATCGACGGCGGTGAAGACGGGGATGGGGCATGACGGACCGCTAAATCTAGACAAATCTCGAGGAAAATGGAGCTTGGAGGTCGAGCTTCGAGAGGAGAAAGTTTAAGTAGTGTGGCTCGGGCATTCCATCGAACACCTCATGTGCATAGGAGGTGAGCTAGAGCACCACAAACCCCTCCCCTCGCCGGCCAGAGAAAAACAGAGCACGGGAGTGCTCTGCTCGCGGGCGAGGGTATATATAGGCACCTCATTGGTCCCGGTTTGTGGCAAGAACCGGGACTAAAGGGGAGCCTTTGGTCCCGGTTCAGGCCACCAACTGGGACCAATGGTGGTGGGCCAGGAGCGAGGCCCATTGGTCCCGGTTCGTCCCACCAACCGGGACCAAAAGGTCCAGACTAACCGGGACCAATGGCCCACGTGGCCCGGCCGGCCCCCTGGGCTCACGAACCGGGACCAATGCCCACATTAGTCCCGGTTCTACACTGAACCGGGACTAATGGGCTAAGCCGGCCTGGACCATAGCCCTGTTTTCTACTAGTGATTATTAACTCTACATCTTTTGGCGTGAACATGTGTATTACCACGACCGAGATTCAATGAACCATTCATATAGGGTGCATGACCATGAAAGGTATCATTCATGTAAACAGAATAACCATTATTCTCTAACTTAAATGAATGACCGTATTGCAATGAACATGATCTAATCATATTCATGCTCAACGTAGACACCTGATAACATTTATCTAGGTTCAATACTAATCCCGAAGGCAGATGGAGCGTGCGATGGTGATGTCATCAACTTTGGAAACACTTCCAACACACATCGTCACCTCGCCTCAGCCAGTCTCCGTTTAGTCCGTAGCTTTTGCTTCAAGTCACCAATAATAGTAACTGAACCGGTATCCAATACCCAGGTGCTACCAGGAGTACTAGTGAGGTACACATTAATGACACGTATAAATTTTGTTGAAGTTGCCAGCCTTCTTATCTACCATGCATTTAGGGTAATCCCGCTACCAGTGACTGTTCCCTTTACAATAGAAGCACTTAGTCTCGGGTTTGGGTTCAACCTTGGGTTCCTTCACTGGAGCGGCAACTGGTTTGCCATCCATGAAGTTTCCCTTCTAGCCCTTGCCCTTCTTGAAACCAGTGGTCTTGTTAAACCATCAACACTTGATGCTCCTTCTTGATTTCTACCTTTTGCAGTCTTAAGCACCGCGAACAGCTCCGGGATCAACTCCATCCCTTGCATGTCATAGTTCATCATGAAGATCTAGTAGCTTAGTGATAGTGGCTAGAGAACTCTATCAATCACTATATTATCTGGAAGTTTAACTCCCACTTGATTTAAGTGATTGTAGCACCCAGACATTCTGAGCACATGCTCACTAGCTGAGCTATTCTCCTCCATCTTGTTGGCAAAAGAACTTGTCAGAGGTCTCACACCTCTCAACATGGGCATGAGCCTGAAATCCCAATTTCAGCTCTTGGAACATCTCATATGTCTCATGCCGTTCAAAACATCATTGGTATCCCGATTCTAAGCCGTAAAGTATGGTGCACTAAACTATCAAGTAGTCATCAGGACGTGTCTGTTAGGTGTTCATAACATCCACAGACGATGTTGTAGGGGTTTCCACATCGAGCGGTGCATCAAAGACGTAAGCCTTCTGTGTAGCAGTGAGGACACTCCTCGGACTACGGACCTAGTCCGCATCATTGCTTACAATATCTTTCAATTTGGTCTTTCTCTAGGAACGTATTGAAATAGGGAGCTACAACGTGAGCTATTCATCTACAACATATTTGCAAAGACAATTTAGACTATGTTCATGATAATTGAGTTCATCTAATCAAATTATTTAATGAACTCCCACTCAGATAGACATCCCTCTAGTCATCTAAGTGAAACATGATCTGAATCGACTAGGCCGTGTCCGATCATCACGTGAGACGGACTAGTCATCAACGGTGAATATCTCATGTTGATCGTATCTTCTATACGACTCATGTTCGACCTTTCGGTCTTCCATGTTCCGAGGCCATGTTTGTACATGCTAGGCTCGTCAAGTCAACCTAAGTGTATTGCGTGTGTAAATCTGGCTTACACCCGTTGTATTCGAACGTTAGAATCTATCACACCCGATCATCACGTGGTGCTTCGAAACGACGAACCTTCGCAACGGTGCACAGTTAGGGGGAACACTTTCTTGAAATTTTAGTGAGGGATCATCTTATTTAAGCTACCGTCATTCTAATCAAATAAGATGTAAAACATGATAAACATCACACGCAATCAAATAGTGACATGATATGGCCAATATCATTTTGCTCCTTTTGATCTCCATCTTCGGGGCTCCATGATCATCGTTGTCACCGGCATGACACCATGATCTCCATCATCATGATCTCCATCATCGTGTCTTCTTGTAGTTGTCTCGTCATCTATTACTTCTACTACTATGGCTAACACTTTAGCAATAAAGTAAAGTAATTACATGACGTTTATGTTGACACGCAGGTCATAAATAAATTAAGACAACTCCTATGGCTCCTGCCGGTTGTCATACTCATCGACATGCAAGTCGTGATTCCTATTACAAGAACATGATCAATCTCATACATCACATATATCATTCATCACATCCTTTTGGCCATATCACATCACAAGGCATATGCTGCAAAAACAAGTTAGACGTCCTCTAATTGTTGTTGCAAGTTTTTACGTGGCTACTATAGGTTTCTGTTGGAAATATGCCCTAGAGGCAATAATAAATTGGTTATTATTATATTTCCTTGTTCATGATAATCGTTTATTATCCATGCTAGAATTGTATTGATAGGAAACTCAGATACATGTGTGGATACATAGACAACACCATGTCCCTAGTAAGCCTCTAGTTGACTAGCTCGTTGATCAATAGATGGTTACGGTTTCCTGACCATGGACATTGGATGTCGTTGATAACGGGATCACATCATTGGGAGAATGATGTGATGGACAAGACCCAATCCTAAGCCTAGCACAAAGATCGTGTAGTTCGTATGCTAAAGCTTTTCTAATGTCAAGTATCATTTCCTTAGACCATGAGATTGTGCAACTCCCGGATACCGTAGGAATACTTTGGGTGTGCCAAACGTCACAACATAACTGGGTGGCTATAAAGGTACACTACAGGTATCTCCGAAAGTGTCTGTTGGGTTGGCACGAATCGAGACTGGGATTTGTCACTTCGTGTGACGGAGAGGTATCTCTGGGCCCACTCGGTAGGACATCATCGTAATGTGCACAATGTGATCAAGGAGTTGATCACGGGATGATGTGTTACAGAACAAGTAAAGAGACTTGCCGGTAACGAGATTGAACAAGGTATTGGGATACCGACGATCGAATCTCGGGCAAGTACAATACCGCTAGACAAAGGGAATTGTATAGGGGATTGATCGAATCCTCAACATCGTGGTTCATCCGATGAGATCATCGTGGAACGTGTGGGAACCAACATGGGTATCCAGATCCCGTTGTTGGTTATTGACCGGAGAACGTCTCGGTCATGTCTGCATGGTTCCCGAACCCGTAGGGTCTACACACTTAAGGTTTGATGACGCTAGGGTTATAAGGAATAGATATATGTGGTTACCGAATGTTGTTCGGAGTCCCAGATGAGATTCCGGACGTCACGAGGAGTTCCGGAATGGTCCGGAGGTAAAGATTTATATATGGGAAGTCCTGTTTTGGTCACCGGAAAAGTTTCGGGTTTTATCGGTAACGCTACGGGACCACCGGGAGGGTCCCGGGGGTCCACCAAGTGGGGCCACCAGCCCCGGAGGGCAGCATGGGCCAAGTGTGGGAGGGGACCAGCCCCAGGTGGGCTGGTGCGCCCCCCCACCAAGGCCCAAGGCGCAAGGGAGAGTGGAAGGGGGCAAACCCTAGGCTCAGATGGGCCTAAGGCCCACCTAGTGGTGCGCCCCCCTCTCTCCCCCCTTGGCCGCCCCCCCTAGATGGGATCTAGGGCTGGCCGCCACCCCTAGGGGTGGAAACCTAGGTGGGGCGCAGCCCCTCCCCTCCCCCTATATATACTTGAGGTTTTGGGCTGCTAGACAGACGATTTGATCTCTCCCTGGCGCAGCCCTACCTCTCTCCTCCTCGTCTCTTGCGGTGCTTGGCGAAGCCCTGCTGGAGTACCACGCTCCTCCACCACCACGCCGTTGTGCTGCTGCTGGATGGAGTCTTCCTCAACCTCTACCTCTCTCCTTGCTGGATCAAGGCATGGGAGATGTCACCGGGCTGTACGTGTGTTGAACGCGGAGGTGCCATCTGTTCGGCACTAGGATCTCCGGTGATTTGGATCACGACGAGTACGACTCCTTCAACCCCGTTCTCTTGAACGCTTCCGCATAGCGATCTACAAGGGTATGTAGATGCACTCTCCTTCCCCTCGTTGCTGGTTTCTCCATAGATAGATCTTGGTGACACGTAGGAAAATTTTGAATTTCTGCTACGTTCCCCAATAGTGGCATCATGAGCTAGGTCTATTGCGTAGATTCTATGCATGAGTAGAACACAAAGTAGTTGTGGGTGTTGATTTTGTTCAATATGCTTACCGTTACTAGTCCAATCTTGTTTCGACGGTATTGTGGGATGAAGCGGCCCGGACCAACCTTACACGTACGCTTACGTGAGACTGGTTCCACCGACTGACATGCACTAGTTGCATAAGGTGGCTGGCGGGTGTCTGTCTCTCCCACTTTAGTCAGAACGGATTCGATGAAAAGGGTCCTTATGAAGGGTAAATAGCAATTGGCCTATCACGTTGTGGTTTTGCGTAGCTAAGAAACGTTCTTGCTAGAAACCCATAGCAGCCACGTAAAACATGCAAACAACAATTAGAGGACGTCTAACTTGTTTTTGCAGGGTATGCTATGTGATGTGATATGGCCAAGAAGAATGTGATGAATGATATGTGATGTATGAGATTGATCATGTTATTGTAATAGGAATCACGACTTGCATGTCGATGAGTATGACAACCGGCAGGAGCCATAGGAGTTGTCTTTATTTATTTATGACCTGCGTGTCAACTTAAACATCATGTAATTACTTTACTTTATTGCTAAAGCGTTAGCCATAGTAGTAGAAGTAATAGATGACGAGACAACTTCAAGAAGTCACGATGATGGAGATCATGATGATGGAGATCATGGTGTCATGCCGGTGACAAGATGATCATGGAGCCCCAAGATGGAGATCAAAGGAGCTATATGATATTGGCCATATCATGTCACTATTATTTGATTGCATGTGATGTTTATCATGTTTATACATATTATTTGCTTAGAACGACGGTAGTAAATAAGATGATCCCTCATAATAATTTCAAGAAAGTGTTCCCCCTAACTGTGCACCGTTGCGACAGTTCGTTGTTTCGAAGCACCATGTGATGATCGGGTGTGATAGATTCTAACGTTCACATACAACGGGTGTAAGACAGATTTACACACGCGAAACACTTAGGTTGACTTGACGAGCCTAGCATGTACAGACATGGCCTCAGAACACAAGAGACCGAAAGGTCGAGCATGAGTCGTATGGTAGATATGATCAACATGAAGATGTTCACCGATGATGACTAGTCCGTCTCACGTGATGATCGGACACGGCCTAGTTGACTCGGATCATGTAATCACTTAGATGACTAGAGGGATGTCTATCTGAGTGGGAGTACATAAGATGAACTTAATTATCCTGAACATAGTCAAAAGGTCTTCGCAAATTATGTCGTGGCTCGCGCTTTAGTTCTACTGTTTAGATATGTTCCTAGAGAAAATATAGTTGAAAGTTGACAGTAGAAATTATGCGGACAGTAGAAAGCTTATGTCCTTAATGCACCGCTCAGTGTGCTGAACCCCAAACGTCATTTGTGGATGTTACGAACATCGGACATACACGTTTAGATAACTACATGATAGTTCAGTTAAACGGTTTAGAGTTGAGGCACCAAAGACGTTTTTCAAAATGTCGCGGAACATATGAGATGTTTCGAGGGCTAAAATTGGGATTTCAGGCTCGTGCCCACGTCAAGAGGTATAAGACCTCCGACGATTTTCTTAGCCTGCAAACTAAGGGAGAAAAGCTCAATTGTTGAGCTTGTGCTCAGATTGTCTGAGTACAACAATCATTTGATTCGAGTGGGAGTTGATCTTCCAGATGAGATAGTGATATTTCTCCGAAGTCATTGCCACCAAGCTGCTAGAGCTTCGTGATGAACTATAACATATCAGGGATAGATATGATGATCCTTGAAATATTCGCGATGTTTGACACCGCGAAAGTAGAAATCAAGAAGGAGCATCAATTGTTGATGGTTAGTGAAACCACTAGTTTCAAGAAGGGCAAGGGCAAGAAGGGATACTTCATGAAATGGCAAATCAGCTGCTGCTCTAATGAAGAAACCCAAAGTTGAACCCAAACCCGAGACTAAGTGCTTCTGTAATAAGGGGAACAGCCACTGGAGCAGAATTACCCTAGATACTTGGTAGATGAGAAGGCTGGCAAGGTCGGTAGAAGTATATTGGATATACATTGTGTTAATGTGTACTTTACTAGTACTCCTAGTAGCACCAGGGTATTAGATACCGGCTCGGTTGCTAAGTGTTAGTAACTCGAAACAAAAGGCTACGGAATAAACGGAGACTAGCTAAAAGGTGAGATGACGATATGTGTTGGAAGTATTTACAAGGTTGATCAAATATCGTACGCTCCCTCTACCATCGAGATTGGTATTAAAACCTAAATAATTGTTATTTGGTGTTTGCATTGAGCATAGACATGATTGGATTATGTCTATCGTGATACGGTTATTCATTTAAGGAGAATAATGGTTACTCTGTTTATTTGAATAATACCATCCCGATCGTAGTGATACACATTTTCATGCCAAAGGTATAAGATAGTAATGATAGTACCACACAAATGTGGCACTGCAATTTGAGTCATATTGGTATAAAACGCATGAAGAAGCTCCATGTTGATGGATCTTTGGACTCACTCATTTTTGAAAGGATTGAGACATGCGAACCATGTTTGTTGGTAGATATGCATGAAGAAACTCTATACAGATGGATCGTTTGGACTCACTTGATTTTGAATCACTTGAGACATGCAAATCATACCACATGGGCAAGATGACTGAAAGCCTCGTTTTCAGTAAAATGGAACAAGAAAGCAACTTGTTGGAAGTAATACATCTTGATGTGCGCAGTCCAATGAGTGCTGAGGCATGTAGTGGATATCGTTATGTTCTTACTTCACAGATGATTTGAGTAGATACTGAGTATATTTACTTGATGAAACATAAGTCTGAATTATTGAAAGGTTCAAGTAATTTCAGAGTGAAGTTGAACATCGTCGTGACAAGAGGATAAAATGTCTATGATATGATCGTAGAGATGAATATCTGAATTACGAGTTTGGCACAGAATTAAGACATTGTGGAAATTGTTTCACAACTAATACAGCCTGGAACACCATAGTGTGATGGTGTGTCCGAACATCATAACTGCACCCTATTGGATATGATGCATACCATGATGTCTCTTATCGAATTACCACGATAGTTTATGGGTTAGGCATTAGAGACAACCACATTTACTTTAAATAGGGCACCACGTAATTCCGATGAGATGACACCGTATGAACTATGGTTTAGAGAAACCTAAGCTGTCATTTCTTAAAAGTTTGGGGCTGCGACACTTATGTGAAAAAGTTTCAGGCTGATAAGCTTGAACCCAAAGCGGATAAATGCATCTTCATAGGACACCCAAAACAGTTGGGTATACCTCCTATCTCAGATCCGAAAGCAATAAGGGATTGTTTCTAGAATCGGGTCCTTTCTCGAGGAAAAGTTTCTCTCGAAAGAATTGAGTGGGAGGATGATGGAGACTTGATGAGGTTATTGAACCGTCTCTTCAACTAGTGTGTGGCAGGGCACAGGAAGTTGTTCCTGCGGCACCTACACCAATTGAAGTGGAAGCTTATGATAGTGATCATGAAACTTCAGATCAAGTCACTAACAAACCTCGTGGGATGACAAGGATGCGTACTACTTCAGAGTGGTACGTAATCCTGTCTTGGAAGTCATGTTGCTAGACAACAATGAACCTACGAGCTATGGAGAAGCGATGGTGGGCCCGGATTCCAATAAATGGCTCGAGGCCATAAAATCCGAGAGAGGATCCATGTATGAAAACAAAGTGTAGACTTTGGCAGAACGGCTCGATGGTCGTAAGGCTGTTGAGTACAGATGGATTTTAAAAGGAAGACGGACAATGATGGTAAGTATCACCATTAAGAAAGCTCGACTTGTCGTTAAGATTTTTTCCGACAAGTTCAAGGAGTTGACTATGATGAGACTTTCTCACTCGTAGCGATGCTAAGAGTCTGTTGGAATTATATTAGCGATTACTGCATTATTTATGAAATCTTGCAGATAGGATGTCAAAACATTGTTTCCTCGACGATTTTCTTGAGGAAAGGTTGTATGTGATACAACCGGAAGGTTTTGTCAATCCTGAAAGATGCTAATAAGTATGCAAAGCTCCAGCAATCCTTCTAAGGACTGGAGTAAGCATCTCGGAGTTGGAATGCATGCTTTGATGAGATGATAAAAGATTTTGGGTGTATACAAAGTTTATGAGAAACTTGTATTTCCAAAGAAGTGAGTGGGAGCACTATAGAATTTCTGATGAATATATGTTGTTGACATATTGTTGATCAGAAATGACGTAGAATTTCTGCAAAGCATATAGGGTTATTTGGAAAGTGTTTTTCAATGGAAAGCCTGGATTAAGCTACTTGAACATTGAGTATCAAGATCTATAAGGATAGATCAAAACGCTTAATGGTACTTTCAAATGAGCACATACCTTGACATGATCTTGAAGGTGTTCAAGATGGATCAGTCAAAGAAGGAGTTCTTGCCTGAGTTGTAAGGTATGAAGTTAAGACTTAAAGCTCGACCACGGCAGAAGAAAGAGGAAGGACGAAGGTCGTCCCCTATGCTTTTGTCATAGGCTCTATACGGTATGCCATGCTGAGTACCGCACCTGATGTGTGCCTTGCCACATATCTAGCAAGAGGGTACAAAGGTAATCTAGGAGTAGATCACTAGATAGCGGTCTAAATTATCCTTAGAGGAATAAGGATATGTTTCTCGGTTATGGAGGTGATAAAGAGTTCGACGTAAAGAATTACGTCGATGCAAGCTTAACACCTATCCGGATAGCTCTGAGTAGAGATACCGGATACGTATAATGGAATAGCTCCAAGTAGAACAGTTATTTGAAATGGCTCCAAATGTAGCGTAGTAGTTGCATCTACAAGATGACATAGAAATTTGTGAAGTACATACGGATCTGAATGTTGCAGACCCGTTGACTGAAACCTCTCTCACAAGCATACCATGATCAAACCCAGAACTCCTTGGGTGTTAGTCACATGGGGATGTGACCTTGAGTGTTAATCACATATCGATGTGAACTGGATTATTGACTCTAGTGCAAGTGGGAGACTGTTGGAAATATGCCCTAGAGGCAATAATAAATTGGTTATTATTATATTTCCTTGTTCATGATAATCGTTTATTATCCATGCTAGAATTGTATTGATAGGAAACTCAGATACATGTGTGGATACATAGACAACACCATGTCCCTAGTAAGCCTCTAGTTGACTAGCTCGTTGATCAATAGATGGTTACGGTTTCCTGACCATGGACATTGGATGTCGTTGATAACGGGATCACATCATTGGGAGAATGATGTGATGGACAAGACCCAATCCTAAGCCTAGCACAAAGATCGTGTAGTTCGTATGCTAAAGCTTTTCTAATGTCAAGTATCATTTCCTTAGACCATGAGATTGTGCAACTCCCGGATACCGTAGGAATACTTTGGGTGTGCCAAACGTCACAACGTAACTGGGTGGCTATAAAGGTACACTACAGGTATCTCCGAAAGTGTCTGTTGGGTTGGCACGAATCGAGACTGGGATTTGTCACTCCGTGTGACGGAGAGGTATCTCTGGGCGCACTCGGTAGGACATCATCGTAATGTGCACAATGTGATCAAGGAGTTGATCACGGGATGATGTGTTACGGAACGAGTAAAGAGACTTGCCGGTAACAAGATTGAACAAGGTATCGGGATACCGACGATCGAATCTCGGGCAAGTACAATACCGCTAGACAAAGGGAATTGTATACGGGATTGATCGAATCCTCGACATCGTGGTTCATCCGATGAGATCATCATGAAACATGTGGGAACCAACATGGGTATCCAGATCCTGCTGTTGGTTATTGACCGGAGAACGTCTCGGTCATGTCTGCATGGTTCCCGAACCCGTAGGGTCTACACACTTAAGTTTCGATGACGCTAGGGTTATAAGGAATAGATATACGTGGTTACCGAATGTTGTTCGGAGTCCCGGATGAGACCCTGGACGTCACGAGGAGTTCCGGAATGGTCCGGAGGTAAAGATTTATATATGGGATGTCCTGTTTTGATCACCGGAAAAGTTTCGGGTTTTATCGGTAATGTACCGGGACCACCGGGAGGGTCCCGGGGGTCCACCAAGTGGGGCCACCAGCCCCAGAGGGCAGCATGGGCCAAGTGTGGGAGGGGACCAGCCCCAGGTGGGCTGGTGCGCCCCCCCACCAAGGCCCAAGGCGCAAGGGAGAGTGGAAGGGGGCAAACCCTAGGCTCAGATGGGCCTAAGGCCCACCTAGTGGTGCGCCCCCTCTCTCCCCCCTTGGCCGCCCCCCTAGATGGGATCTAGGGCTGGCCGCCACCCCTAGGGGTGGAAACCTAGGTGGGGCGCAGCCCCTCCCCTCCCCCTATATATACTTGAGGTTTTGGGCTGCTAGACAGACGATTTGATCTCTCCCTGGCACAGCCCTACCTCTCTCCTCCTCGTCTCTTGCGGTGCTTGGCGAAGCCCTGCTGGAGTACCACGCTCCTCCACCACCACCACGCCGTTGTGCTGCTGCTGGATGGAGTCTTCCTCAACCTCTCCCTCTCTCCTTGCTGGATCAAGGCATGGGAGACGTGACCGGGCTGTACGTGTGTTGAACGCGGAGGTGTCGTCCGTTCGGCACTAGGATCTCCGGTGATTTGGATCACGACGAGTACGACTCCTTCAACCCCGTTCTCTTGAAAGCTTCCACATAGCGATCTACAAGGGTATGTAGATGCACTCTCCTTCCCCTCGTTGCTGGTTTCTCCATAGATAGATCTTGGTGACACGTAGGAAAATTTTGAATTTCTGCTACGTTCCCCAACAGTTTCTAGGAAGAACGTTTCTTACCTACGCCAAAACCACAACGTGATATGCCAATTTCTATTTACCCTTCATAAGGACCCTTTTCATCGAATCCGATCCGACTAAAGTGGGAGAGACAGACACCCGCTAGCCACCTTATGCAACTAGTGCATGTCAGTCGGTGGAACCAGTCTCACGTAAGAGTACGTGTAAGGTCGGTCCGGGCCGCTTCATCCCACGATGCCGCCGAATCAAGATAAGACTAGTAACGGCAAGTAAATTGACAAAATCAACGCCCACAACTGCTTTGTGTTCTACTCGTGCATAGAAACTACGCATAGACCTAGCTCATGATGCCACTGTTGGGGATCGTAGCAGAAATTCAAAATTTTCTACGCATCACCAAGATCAATCTATGGAGTAATCTAGCAACGAGGAGAAGGAGAGTGCATCTACATACCCTTGTAGATCGCTAAGCGGAAGCGTTCATGTGAACGGGGTTGATGGAGTCGTACTCGTCATGATCCAAATCACCGATGATCCTAGTGCCGAACGGACGGCACCTCCCTGTTCAACACACGTACAGCCCGGTGACGTCTCCTACACCTTGATCCAGCAAGGGGAGAAGGAGAGGTTGGGGAAGACTCCATCCAGCAACAGCACGAGGGCGTGGTGGTGGTGGAGGAGCGCGGGACTCCAGCAGGGCTTCACCAAGCACTACGAGAGACGAGGAGGGAGAGAGGTAGGGCTGCGCCAATAGGGAGAGCAAATCACACGTGTTGGGCAGCCCCATACCTCAAGTATATACAGGGGGAGGGGAGGGGCTGCGCCCCCACCTAGGTTTCCACCCCTAGGGCTGGCGACCAGCCCTAGATCCCATCTAGGGGGGCGGCCAAGGGGGGAGAGAGGGGGGCGCACCACTAGGTGTGCCTTAGGCCCATCTGAGCCTAGGGTTTCCCCCTTTTCCCTTCTCTCTTCGCCTTGGGCCCTGGTGGGGGGGGGCGCACCAGACCACCTGGGGCTGATCCCCTCTCACACTTGGCCCACGCAGCCCTCTGGGGCAGGTAGCCCCACCTGGTGGACCCCCGGGATCCTCCCGGTGGTCCCGGTACGTTACCGATAGCACCCGAAACTTTTCCGGTGACCAAAACAGGACTTCCCATATATAAATCTTTACCTCCAGACCATTCCGGAACTCCTCGTGATGTCCGGGATCTCATTCGGGACTCCGAACAACATTCGGTAACCGCGTACATACTTTCCCTATAACCCTAGCGTCATCGAACCTTAAGTGTGTAGACCCTACGGGTTCGGGAACGATGCAGACATGACCGAGGCACCTCTCCAGCCAATAACCAACAGCGGGATCTGTGGCTCCCACATGTTCCACGATGATCTCATCCGATGAACCACGATGTCAAGGACTTAATCAATCCCGTATACAATTCCCTTTGTCTAGCGGTACGATACTTGCCCGAGATTCGATCGTCGATATCCCGATACCTTGTTCAATCTTGTTACCGGCAAGTCTCTTTACTCGTTCCGTAACACATCATCCCGTGATCAACTCCTTGGTCACATTGTGCACATTATGATGATGTCCTACCGAGTGGGCCCAGAGATACCTCTCCGTCACACGGAGTGACAAATCCCAGTCTCGATTCGTGCCAACCCAACAGATACTTTCGGAGATACCTGTAGTGTACCTTTATAGCCACCCAGTTACGTTGTGACGTTTGGCACACCCAAAGCACTCCTACGGTATCCGGGAGTTGCACAATCTCATGGTCTAAGGAAATGATACTTGACATTAGAAAAGCTTTAGCAAACGAACTACACGATCTTCTGCTAGGCTTAGGATTGGGTCTTGTCCATCACATCATTCTCCTAATGATGTGATCCTGTTATCAACGACATCCAATGTCCATGGTCAGGAAACTGTAACCATCTATTGATCAACGAGCTAGTCAACTAGAGGCTTACTAAGGACATGGTGTTGTCTATGTATCCACACATGTATCTGAGTTTCCTATCAATACAATTCTAGCATGGATAATAAACGATTATCATGAACAATGAAATATAATAATAATAACTAATTTATTATTGCCTCTAGGGCATATTTCCAACAGGCAACCACCATCTTTGTGGGAGCCGTTCTTATTGTGATCGAAGACAAGCTGGTAAACACGTATTGAAGGAAACATGCCCTAGAGGCAATGATAAAGTTGTTGTTTATATTTCCTTATATCATGATAAATGTTTATTATTCATGCTAGAATTGTATTAACCAGAAACTTAGTACATGTGTGAATACATAGACAAACATAGTGTCCCTAGTATGCCTCTACTTGACTAGCTCGTTAATCAAAGATGGTTAAGTTTCCTAGCCATGGACATGTGTTGTCATTTGATGAACGGGATCACATCATTAGAGAATGATGTAATCGACAAGACCCATCCATTAGCTTAGCATAATGATCGTTCAATTTTATCTCTTCATGACTTATACATGTTCCTCTGACTATGAGATTATGCAACTCCCGAATACCGGAGGAACACCTTGTGTGCCATCAAACGTCACAATGTAACTGGGTGATTATAAATATGCTCTACAGGTGTCTCCAATGATGTTTGTTGAGTTGGCATAGATAGAGATTAGGATTTGTCACTCTGTCTACCCAAGAGGTATCTCTGGGCCCTCTCGATAATGCACATCACTATAAGCCTTGCAAGCAATGTGACTAATGAGTTAGTTGCGGGATGTAGCATTATGGAACGAGTAAAGAGACTCGCCGGTAACGAGATTGAACTAGGTATTGAGATACCGACGATCAAATCTCGGGCAAGTAAGATACCGATGACAAAGGGAACAACGTATACTGTTATGCGGTTTGACCGATAAAGATCTTCATAGAATATGTAGGAACCAATATGAGCATCCAGGTTCCGCTATTGGTTATTGACTGGAAGTGAGTCTCAGTCATGTCTACATAGTTCTCCAACCCGTAGGGTCCGCACGCTTAACGTTCGGTGACGATCGGTATTATGAGTTTATGTGTTTCGATGTACCAAAGGTAGTTCGGAGTTCCGGATTTGATCACGGACATGACGAGGAGTCTCGGAATGGTCGAGACATAAAGATCGATATATTGGAAGCCTATGTTTGGACATTGGAATGATTCCGATTGGTTCGAGCATTTTTCCGGAGTACCGGGAGGTTACCGGAACCCCCCGGGAGTATATGGGCCTTATTGGGCCTTAGTGGAATAGAGGATAGGGAAGGGAAAAGAGGGCGGCGCGCCCCCAAGCCCAATCCAAATTGGGAGGGGGGCTGCCCCCCTTTCCTTCCTTCCTCTCCTACTCCTACTTGGAAAGGGGGGAGTCCTACTCCCGGGAGTAGGACTCCCCTAGGGCGCGCCATAGAGAGGGCTGGCCATCCCCCTCCTCCACTCCTTTATATACGGGGGAGGGGGGCACCCCATGGACACACAAGTTGATCATTGATCTTTTAGCCGTGTGCTGTGCCCCCCTCCACCATAATCCACCTTGGTTATATCGTAGCGGTGCTTAGGCGAAGCCCTATTCCGGTAGCATCATCATCACCGTCATCACGCCGTCGTGTTGACTAAACTCTCCCTCGAAGCTCTACTAGGCCGTGAGTTCGCAGGGCGTCACCGAGCTGAACGTGTGCAGATCGTGGAGGTGCCGTACGTTCGGTACTAGGGATCGGTCGATTGTGAAGACGTATGACTACATCAACCGTGTTGTCATAACGCTTTTGCTTACGGTCTACGAGGGTACATGGATGACACTCTTCCCTCTCGTTGCTATGCATCACCATGATCTTGCGTGTGCGTAGGACTTTTTTTGAAATTACTCCATTCCTCAACAGTGGCATCTGAACCAGGTTTATGCGTAGATGTTATATGCACGAGTAGAACACAAAGGAGTTGTGGGCGTGGGTATATACATATTGCTTGCTGTCACTAGTTGATTCTTGATTCAACGATATTGTTGGATGAAGCGGCCCAGACCAACATTACGCGTACGCTTATGCGAGACTGGTTCTACCGACGTGCTTTGCACACAGGTGGCTAGTGGGTGTCTGTTTCTCCAGCTTTAGTTGAATCGGATTCAATGAACATGGTTCTTTCTAAAGATCAAAAAGCAATCATTATACCGCGTTGTGATTTTTGATACGTAGGTAAGAACAGTTCTTGCTTAGCCCGTAGCAGCCACGTAAAACTTGCAACAACAAAGTAGAGGACGTCTAACTTGTTTTTGCACGCATGCTGTGATGTGATATGGTCAAGACGTGATGAGATATAAATTGTTGTATGAGATGATCATGTTTTGTTAAAGTTATCAGCAACTGGCAGGAGCCTTATGGTTGTCTCTTTGCATAAGATGCAAGCGCCAAATAATTCCTTTACTTTATCGCTATGCGATTGCAATAGTTGCAATAGCAATAGTTGGTGGGACGACCATGTGATGATACGTTGATAGAGATCAAGATGATGGAGATCATGGTGTCATGCCGGTGACGATAGAGATCATGACGGTGTTTTGGAGATGGAGATCAAAGGCGCAAGATGATGATGGCCATATCATGTCAATATTTTGATAGCATGTGATGTTTATCCTTTATGTATCTTATTTTGCTTAGTTCGGCGGTAGCATTATAAGATGATCTCTCACTAAATTTCAAGGTATAAGTGTTCTCCCTGAGTATGCACCGTTGCGACAGTTTGTCGTGCCTGAAGGAAATATGCCCTAGAGGCAATAATAAAGTTATTATTTATTTCCTTATTTCATGATAAATGTTTATTATTCATGCTAGAATTGTATTAACCGGAAACATAATACATGTGTGAATACATAGACAAACAGAGTTTCACTAGTATGCCTCTACTTGACTAGCTCGTTAATCAAAGATGTTTGAGTTTCCTAGCCATGGACATGAGTTGTCATTTGATTAACGGGATCACGTCATTAGGAGAATGATATGATTGACTTGACCCATTCCGTTAGCTTAGCACTTGATCGTTTAGTTTGTTGCTATTGCTTTCTTTATGACTTATACATGTTCCTATGACTATGAGATTATGCAACTCCCATTTACCGGAAGAACATTTTGTGTTCTACCAAACGTCACAACGTAACTGGGTGATTATAAAGGTGCTCTACAGGTGTCTCCGAAGGTACTTGTTGGGTTGGCGTATTTCGAGATTAGGATTTGTCACTCCGATTGTCTGTAACGCCCCGAGACCGTTGCGCGAGGTGTCTTCCAGTTATTCGCTGTTGTTGCCTTGTCATTTGTTTGCGTGTCATGCATTTCATATCATGTCATCATGCACATCTCATTTGCATACATGTTCGTCTCATGCATCCGAGTATTTTCCCCGTTGTCCGTTTCTCAATCCGACACTCCTACATCCTCCGGCGTCCCCCTTTTGACTCTTTTCGTGAGCGGGTGTTAAACCTTCTCAAAATGGACCAAGATTTGCCAAGCAGCCTTGGTACACCACCGGTAGACCGCCTGTCAAGTTTCGTGCCATTTGGAGTCCGTTTGATACTCCAACGATTAACCGGGGAACCGTAAAGGCCTCATGTGTGTTGCAGCCCAACACCCCTCCAAAGTGGCCCAATAACCCATCCAAAACCCCTCCATCCTCTCGGCCGTTCGATCATGATCGCGTGGCCGAAAACCGCACCTCATTTGGACTCTCCTAACTCCCTCTACCTATATATATGTGTGCCTCCCCGAAATTTTCGCGGATGAACCCTAACCTTCTCCTCCTACGCGCGTCCGGACGCGTCCGTGCCGCGCCGGACATGTCCGCCGCACCCGTCCACCTCACTCCGACCAATCGGGTCGTGCCACATCAGCCTCACCGCCGCCCGCGCCCAACCGTAGCGCGCCACCTGTCCTCCACCGCGCCTCCTCTCTCTCCCCGCCGCCGCGGCCCGCCAAGGCCCGACGCCGGCCCGCCCCGGGCCGCGACCGGGCCTGCACCGCCCGCGCCTCGAGCCCGTCGTCCTCGCCGCTGATCTCCGCCTCGCCCCCGGCTTCCCCGCCGCTGCGCGCCTTGCTCGCCAGCGTCCTGCGCCGCCGCCTTGCGCTCTCGACCGCCCGGATCTCCGCCGCCTCCATGCCGCTGCCGCGCCGCTCCACCGCTTCCACTGCCGCCCCGCGCCACCGCCCTTTGCGCGTGCGCCGCCGCCCGGCCTAGTCAGCGCCGCCTCCGCCGCCGCCCCTCGTCACCCGAGTCCGTGCCGACCTCGCCAGAGCCCGTCCCGCGCCGGATCCCGTCGGGTGGACGAGATCCACCCGCTCCACCAACCAAACACGCCTCGTCTCGCGCCGGATCTGTCCATCCCGCACAACATCATCCAGTTTCCCGGAGGTTGATTTTTTTCTCTAAGTCCCCAGATCTGTGTTATTTCAGGCCATTTTCATTGCATCATAACTCCTCATCCGTAGATCCGTTTTGCATGCATGATATATCAAAATGTTCATTTGGATGTGCTCTTAATTTTGTTCCATTGCACCATGCTTGTTTGAGTCCATCTTGATGCCCAAATGTTTGATGCAAGAGTGCTATAAAATGTTAGTTCCTATTACTTAGCAGATCTTGAGCATTTGTCATTTTTGCCATGATTATTGTGTGCTGCATATAGTCATGAGCTCTACATGTGTTTTGGGCTATGCCATGCCATCTTTACAGGGATGTATGCCATGTATTTTTGTGATCATTTTGGTGACTAGCACATGCATGCAAAGTAGCTCTCATGATGTTGCTGATTTCAGGGACTTGGAATTTCACTAAGTCATTTCCCTGTTGTTATTTTTATGCCATGTGTTCATGTTGCTACAGAGAGATCCATGCTTCTTTTGAGTATGTTAAGTAAGGATGATTTTGACATATGGTTATGCTCTATCCATCCATGTCCCTGTTTGCATTTATGGAGTGCCCTAGCATGACTCAATCTTGCTCTACTTTTGCTATAAAATGTTCCTGGCAGATTGTTTACGTGTTAATCAATTTTGCCAAGGTTGTTGTAGTTTATCCATGCATGCTATGAGATTGTTCTTGCCATGTTTAGCTTCTTGATCATGTCTTCTTGCTGATAGTATGCTTAGCTTGTCATGCAATGCCTTGTGTTGAGTGCATCAAGCTCGCAAACATGCCTTCATAATTCTGTTTATGCCATGCCTAGTTTTTTGCTAAGTCTGAATCTGTTAACGAAACTTGCTATGTTTACATGGGTGCCATCATATCTTCTGATCCTTTTTGGCTTATGGTCAGTAAGGGACTTTTCTTATATGCTTTGAGTAGATTCATGCCATTCCTTGTATTGCTATGTTCTGTTCCTATAGCATGTTGTTATCTTGCTCTAAACATTGCTTCCTGATGTTAAATCCTGACATGTTAGTATTTTCACTAAGTCTGTGATGCTGATATCTTTTGCCCTTTTGCCATGCTTGCTCTTGTGTGTTTTAGCCATAGCTCAGTGTTCATCTTTTGTCAAGCATCTTGAGTAGATCACTGCCATGTGCTTTGTTGCTATGTTGGAGTGCAGTAGCTTGGTTTCTTGTTGCATTCTAGATAGCATCGTGCTGTTAATCGCAGAATGGTGCCATTATTGTTTTGCTTGCCATTTGCAAACCGTGCATCCGTTTTTGGTGATCTTTATATCGATTTCGACCGAAATCAACTCATCTTTCCAGCGGCACTCTTGGTTTGCCAAGTTGAGGCCTGGTTCAATCTTTCCTTTCCGGAGCACGCATATGCATTGCATATCACATCCAGCATATCATGCCATGTTTTGCATCATGTTGCTTGCGCATTGCACCGTGGTTGATTGCTGTTTCCTTTGCTTGTGCTCTTGCTTTGGGTAGAGCCGGGAGACGAGTACGTGATCGAGGAACCCGTTGAGTATGCTTACGAAGATCAAGCTCTCGTCAACTCGGAGAACTTTGTAGGCAAGATGACCATACCCTCGAAATCACTTCTATCTTTGCTTGCTAGTTGCTCGCTCTATTGCTATGTCGCAATACCTACCACTTGCTTTATCACGCCTCCCATATTGTCATGTCAAGCCTCTAACCCACTTTTCCTAGTAAACCGTTGTTTGGCTATGTTACCGCTTTGCTCAGCCCCTCTTATAGCGTTGCTAGTTGCAGGTGAAGATTAAAGTTTGTTCCATGTTGGAACATGGTTATTGTTGGGATATCACAATATATCTTATTTAATTAATGTATCTATATACTTGGTAAAGGGTGGAAGGCTCGGCCTTATGCCTGGTGTTTTGTTCCACTCTTGCCGCCCTAGTTTCCATCATATCGGTGTTATGTTCCTTGATTTTGCGTTCCTTACGCGGTTGGGTTATAATGGGAACCCCTTGACAGTTCACTTTGAATAAAACTCCTCCAGCAAGGCCCAACCTTGGTTTTACCATTTGCCACCTAAGCCTTTTTCCCTTGGGTTCTGCAGACTCAAGGGTCATCTTTATTTTAAACCCCTGGGCCAGTGCTCCTCTGAGTGTTGGTCCAACCTGTCAGCCGCCGGTGGCCACTAGGGGCAACTCTGGGCTGGCCTACCGTAAGTTTGGACAATCCGGTGTGCCCTGAGAACGAGATATGTGCAGCTCCTATCAGGATTTGTTGGCACATTCGGGTGGCTTTGCTGGTCTTGTTTTACCATTGTCGAAATGTATTGTAACCGGGATTCCGAGTCTGATCGGGTCTTCCTGTGAGAAGGAATATCCTTCGTTGACTGTGAGAGCTTGTGATGGGCTAAGTTGGGACACCCCTGCAGGGTTTTGAACTTTTGAAAGCCGTGCCCGCAGTTATGGGCAGATGGGAATTTGTTAATATCCGGTTGTAGAAAACCTGACACTTAACTTAATTTAAAATGAATCAACCGCGTGTGTAGCCGTGATGGTCTCTTCTCGGTGGGGTCCAGGAAGTGACATGGCTTTGGAGTTATGTTTGAACGTAAGTAGTTTCAGGATCACTTCTTGATCATTTCTAGTTCACGACCGTGCTTTGCTTCTCTTCTCGCTCTCATTTGCGTAAGTTAGCCACCATATATGCTTAGTGCTTGCTGCTGCTCCACCTCACTACCCTTTCCTACCCAAAGCTTAAATAGTCTTGATCTCGCGGGTGTGAGATTGCCGAGTCCTCGTGACTCATAGATTACTTCCAAACAGTTTTAGGTGCCGATGATACCAGTGCAGGTGATGCAACTGAGCTCAAGTGGGAGCTCGATGAAGATCGTGTTCGTTGTGTTGTTTCGTTTCCTTTCGATCAGTAGTGGAGCCCAGTTGGGGCGATCGGGGATCTAGCAATTGGGGTTGTCTTTTCTTTATGTTGGTTCCATAGTCGGACCTTGATTGTATTCTGGATGATGTAATGCTATATTTATGTATTGTGTGAAGTGGCAATTGTGAGCCAACTCTTTATCCCTTTCTTATTCAGTACATAGGATGTGTAAAGATTACCCCTCTTCCGACATGCCTACTATGCGGCTATGCCTCGAAGTCATGCTCCGACACGTGGGAGATATAGCCGCATCATGGGTGTTTCATTGTCGGAGAGGTATCTCTGGGCCCACTCGGTAATACACATCACTTAAGCCTTGCAAGCATTGCAACTAATGAGTTAGTTGCGGGATGATGTATTACGGAACGAGTAAAGAGACTTGCCGGTAACGAGATTGAACAAGGTATTGAGATACCGACGATCGAATCTCGGGCAAGTAACATACCGATGACAAAGGGAACAACGTATGTTGTTATGCGATTTGACCGATAAAGATCTTCGTAGAATATGTAAGAGCTAATATGAGCATCCAGGTTCCGCTATTGGTTATTGGCCGGAGACGTGTCTCGGTCATGTCTACATAGTTCTCGAATCCGTAGGGTCCGCACGCTTAAAGTTTCGGTGACGATTGTATTATGAGTTTATGTGATTTGATGTACCGAAGGTAGTTCGTAGAGTCCCGGATGAGATCGGGGACATGACGAGGAGTCTCAAAATGGTCGAGACGTAAAGATCGATATATTGGACGACTATATTCGGACATTGGAAAGGTTCTGAGTGATTCGGGTATTTTCGGAGTACCGGGGAGTTACGGGAATTCACCGGGAGAAGTATTGGGCCTTATTGGGCCATACGGGAATAGAGGAGAGAGGCCAAAAGGAAGGAGGCGCGTGCCCCCCTCTGGTCCGAATTGGACAAGGGGTGTAGCCCCCTTTTCCTTCTCCCTCTTCTCCCTCTTTCCTTCTCTCCCTCCGGAAAGGAAAGGGGAATCCTACTAGGACTTGGGAGTCCTAGTAGGACTCCCCACACTTGGTGCGCCTCCTCTAGGGCCGGCCTCTCCCTCCCTCCTTTATATACGGGGGCAGGAGGGCACCTCTAGACACACAAGTTGATCTGTTGATCTCTCCCAGCCGTGTGCGGTGCCCCCCTCCACCATAATCCACCTCGATCATATCGTAGCGGTGCTTAGGTGAATCCCTGCGTCGGTAGCATCATCATCACCGTCATCACGCCATCGTGCTGACGGAACTCTCCCTTGAAGCTCTGCTGGATCGAAGTTTGTGGGACGTCATCGAGCTGAACGTGTGCTGAACTCGGAGGTGCCGTACGTTCGGTACTTGATCGGTCGGATCGTGAAGACGTACGACTACATCAACCGCGTTGTGCTAACGCTTCCGCTTTCGGTCTACAAGTGTACGTGGACAACACTCTCCCTCTCGTTGCTATGCATCACCATGATCTTGTGTGTGCGTAGGATTTTTTTTGAAATTACTACGTTCCCCAACAGTGCCGAGACACCACGTGATGATCGGGTGTGATAAGCTCTACGTTCACATACAACGTGTGCAAGCCAGTTTTGCACACGCGGAATACTCGGGTTTAACTTGACAAGCCTAACATATGCAGATATGGCCTCAGAACACTGGAGACCGAAAGGTCGAGCGTGAAGCGTATAGTAGATATGATCAACATAGTGATGTTCACCATTGAAAACTACTCCATCTCACGTGATGATCGGACATGGTTTAGTTGATTTGGATCATGTGATCATTTAGATGACTAGAGGGATGTCTATCTAAGTGGGAGTTCTTAAGTAATATGATTAATTGAACTTTAATTTATCATGAACTTAGTTCTGATAGTATTTGCATATCTATGTTGTAGATCAACAGCTTGCGATGTAGCTCCCCGTTTATTTTTTGATATGTTCCTAGAGAAAAATAAGTTGAAAGATGATAGTAGCAATGATGCGGACTGGGTCGATGATCTGAGGATTATCCTCATTGCTGCACAGAAGAATTATTTCCTTGATGCACCTCTAGGTGATCAGCCTATTGCAGGAGCAGATGCACACGTTATGAACGTTTAACAAAGCTCAGTATGATGACTACTTAATAGTTTAGTGCACCATGCTTTACGGCTTAGAACTGGGACTTCAAAAACGTTTTGTATGCCACGGAACATATAAGATGTTCTGAGAGTTGAAATTGGTATTTCATACTCATGCCCGTGTCGAGAGGTTGGAGACCACTGACAGTACTTTGCCTACAAGGTGGAGGAGAATAGCTCAACCATTGAGCATGTGCTCAGATTGTCTGGGTACTACAATTGCTTGAATCAAGTGGGATTTAATCTTCCAGATAAGATAGTAGTTGATAAAGTTCTCTAGTCACTATCACCAAGTTACTAGAACTTAGTGATGAACTATAATATGCAAGGGATGACGAAAGTAATTCCCAAGCTCTTCGTGATGCTGAAATCGGTGAAGGTAGAAATCAAGAAATAGCATCAAGTGTTGATGGTTAACAAGACCACTAGTTTCAAGAAAAGAGCAAAGGGAAGGAAAGAGGAACTTTAAAGAAGAAAGGCAAGCAAGTTGCCACTCCCATGAAGAAGCTCAAAGCTAGACCCAATCCTGGAACTGAGTGCTTCTACTGCAAAGGAAATGGTCACTAGAAGTGGAACTGCCCTAGATACTTGGCAGATAAGAAGGATGGAAAAGTGAACAAAGGTATATATTTGATATACATGTTATTGATGTGTACTTTACTAGGGTTTATAACAACACCTCAGTATTTGATACTGGTTCAGTTACTAAGAGTAGTAACTCGAAACGGGAGTTGCAAAATAAACAGAGACTAGTTAAGGGCGAGGTGATGGTGTGAGTTGGAAGTAATTCCAAGGTTGATAAGATCACCATCGCACACTCCCTTTACCTTCGGGATTAGTGTTGAACCTAAAATAAATTTTATTTGGTGTTTGCGTAAAACATAATATGATTGGATCATGTTTATTGCAATATAGTTATTCATTTAAGTCAAGGATAATTGTTATTCTGTTTACATGAATAAAACCTTCTGAGGTCATACACCCAAGGTGAATGGTTTATTGAATCCCGATCGTAGTAATACACATATTCATAATATTGAAGCCGAAATATGCAAAGTTAATAATGATAGTGCAACTTATATGTGGCACTGCTGTTTAGGTCATATTGGTGTAAAGCGCATGAAGAAACACCATGTTGATGGGCTTTTGGAATCACTTGATTATGAATCATTTGATGCTTGCGAACCATGCCTCATGGGCAAGATAACTAAAACTCCGTTCTCCGGAACAATGGAGCAAGCAACTGACTTATTGAAAATAATACATAGTGATGTATGCAATCCGATGAGTGTGGAGGCTCGTGGCGGGTATCGTTATTTTCTGATCTTCATAGATGATTTGAGCAGATATAGGTATATCTACTTGATGAAATAGAAGTCTGAAACATTTGAAAAGTTCAAATAATTTCAGAGTGAAGTGGAAAATCATCGTAACAAGAAAATAAAGTTTCTGCGATCTGATCGTGGAGGAGAATATTTGAGTTACGAGTTTGGTCTTCATTTGAAACAATGTGAAATAGTTTCGCAACTCACGCCACCTGGAACACCACAGCGTAATGGTGTGTCCGAACGTCATAACCGTACTTTATTAGATATGGTGCAATCTATGATGTCTCTTACCAATTTATCACTATCGTTTTGGGGCTATGCATTAGAGACAGATGCATTCACGTTAAATAGGGAACCATCTAAATCCGTCGAGATGACACCATATGAACTGTGGTTTAGCAAGAAACCTAAGATGTCGTTTCTTAAAGTTTGGGGCTATGATGCTTATGTGAAAAAGTTTCAACCTGATAAGCTCGAACCCAAATCAGAGAAATGCATCTTCATAGGATACCCAAAGGAAACTGTTGGGTACACCTTCTATTACAGATCCGAAGGCAAGATATTCGTTACTAAGAATGGATCCTTTCTAGAGAAGAAGTTTCTCTCGAAAGAAGTGATTGGGAGGAATGTAAAACTTGATGAGGTAATTGTACCTTCTCCCAAATTGGAAAGTAGTTCATCACAGAAATCAGTTATAGTGATTCCTACACCAATTAGTGAAGAAGTTAATGATGATGATCATGAAACTTTAGATCAAGTTACTACCGAACCTCGTAGGTCAACTAGAATATGTTCCGCACCAAAGTGGTACGGTAATCCTGTTCTGGAGGTCATGTTGCTTGACCATGACGAACCTACAAACTATGAGGAAGCAATGATGAGCCCAGATTCCGTGAAATAGCTTGAAGCCATGAAATCTGAGATGAGATCCATGTATTAGAACAAAGTATGGACTGTCATTGACTTGCCCGTTGATCGGTGATCCATTAAGAATAAATGGATTTTCAAGAGGAAGACGGACACTGATAGTAGTGTTACTATCTACAAAGCTCGAATTGTCGCAAAAGGTTTTTGACAAGTTCAAGATGTTGACTACGATGAGATTTTCTCACTCGTAGCGATGCTTAAGTCTGTCCGAATCATGTTAGCAATTGCCACATTTTATGAAATCTGGCAAATGGATGTCAAAACTGCATTCCATAATGGATTTCTTAAAGAAGAGTTGCATATGATGCAACCAGAAGGTTTTGTTGATACTAAAGGTGCTAAATGTGAGCAAGCTCCAATGATCCATTGATACGTCTCCAATGCATCTATAATTTTTGATTGCTCCATGCTATATTATCTACTGTTTTGGACTATATTGGGCTTTATTATCCACTTTTATATTATTTTTGGGACTAACCTATTAACCGGAGGCCCAGCCCAGATTTGCTGTTTTTTGCCTGTTTTAGGGTTTCGAAGAAAAGGAATATCAAACGGAGTCCAAACGGAATGAAACCTTCGGGAACGTGATTTTCTCAACGAACAAGACCCGGGAGACTTGGACCCTACGTCAACAAAGAAAAAAGGAGGCCACGAGGTAGGGGAGCGCACCCACACCCACCAGGCGCGCCCTCCACCCTCGTGGGCCCCCTATTGCTCCATCGACGTACTCCTTCCTCCTATATATATCCACGTACCCCAAACGATCAGAACAGGAGCCAAAACCCTAATTCTACCGCCATAACTTTCTGTATCCACGAGATCCCATCTTGGGGCCTGTTCCGGAGCTCTGCCGGAGGGGGCATCGATCACGGAGGGCTTATACATCAACACCATAGCCCCTCCGATGAAGTGTGAGTAGTTTACCTCAGACCTATGGGTCCATAGTTAGTAGCTAGATGGCTTCTTCTCTCTTTTTGGATCTCAATACAATGTTCTCCCCCTCTCTTGTGGAGATCATTTCGATGTAATCTTCTTTTTGCGGTGTGTTTGTTGAGACCGATGAATTGTGGGTTTATGATCAAGTCTATCTATGAATAATATTTGAATCTTCTCTGAATTCTTTTATGTATGATTGGTTATCTTTGCAAGTCTCTTTGCATTATCAGTTTGGTTTGGCCCACTAGATTGATCTTTCTTGCAATGGGAGAAGTGCTTAGCTTTGGGTTCAATCTTGCGGTGTCCTTTCCCGGTGACAGTAAGGGAAGCAAGGATGTATTGTATTGTTGCCATCGAGGATAACAAGATGTGGTTTTCTTCATATTGCATGAGTCTATCCCTCTACATCATGTCATCTTGCTTAAGGCGTTACTCTATTTTTAACTTAATACTCTAGATGGATGCTGGATAGCGGTCGATGAGTGGAGTAATAGTAGTAGATGCAGGCAGGAGTCGGTCTACTTGTCTCGGACGTGATGCCTATATACATGATAATACCTACATATTCTCATAACTATGCTCAATTCTGTCAATTTCTCAACAGTAATTTGTTCACCCACCGTAGAATACTTATGCTCTTGAGAGAAGCCACTAGTGAAACCTATGGCCCCCGGGACTATCTTTATCATATTGATCTCCTACTACTTAGTTATTTCCTTTGCTATTTACTTTGCCTTTATTTGCCTTTGCATCTTTTATCATAAAAATACCAAAAATATTATCTTATCATATCTATCAGATCTCACTCTCGTAAGTGGCCCTATAGGGATTGACAACCCCTATTTGCGTTGGTCGCGAGGATTTATTTGTTTTGTGCAAGTGCGAGGGACTCGCGCGTAGCCTCCTACTGGATTGATACCTTGGTTCTCAAAAACTAAGGGAAATACTTACGCTACTTTGCTGCATCATCCCTTCCTCTTCGGGGAAAACCAACGCAGTGCTCAAGAGGTAGCCAGAAGGATTTCTGGCGCCGTTGCCGGGGAAGTCTATGCAAAAGTCAACATACCAAGTACCCATCACATACCCTTATCTCCCGCATTACATTATTTGCCATTTGCCTCTCGTTTTCCTCTACCCCACTTCACCCTTGCCATTTTATTCGCCCTCTCTCTCTCTATCCTCCCTCTCTATTTGCCTCCTTTTGCCCGCTTGCTTTTTGTTTGCTTGTGTGTTAGTTTGCTTGCTTGTCACGATGGCTCAAGATAATACTAAATTGTGTGACTTCACCAATACCAACAACAATGATTTTATTATATTAGCACTCCGATTGCTCCTCTTAACGATGCTGAATCTTGTGAAATTCATACTGCTTTGCTGAATCTTGTCATGAAAGATCCGTTTTCCGGCCTTCCTAGTGAAGATGCCGCTACCCATCTTAATAGCTTCGTTGATTTGTGTGACATGCAAAAGAAGAAAGATGTGGATAATGATATTGTTAAATTGAAGCTATTTCCTTTTTCGCTTAGAGATCGTGCTAAAGCTTGGTTTTCGTATTTGACTAAAAATAGTATTGATTCATGGAACAAGTGCAAAGATGCTTCTATCTCTAAGTATTTTCCTCCCGCTAAGATCATCTCTCTTAGAAACAATATTATGAATATTAAGCAACTTGATCATGAACATGTTGCACAAGCTTGGGAGAGAATGAAATTAATGATACGTAATTGCCCTACTCATGGTTTAAATTTGTAGATGATTATACAAAATTTTTATGCCAAATTGAATTTTGCTTCTTGAAATCTTTTAGATTCGTCTGTGGGAGGCACTTTTATGGAAATCACTTTAGGAGAAGCTACTAAACTCCTAGATAATATTATGGTTAATTATTCTCAACGGCACACTGAAAGATCTACTAATAAAAAGGTGCATGCGATAGAAGAAATTAATGTTTTGAGTGGAAAGATGGATGAACTTATGAAATTATTTGCTAATAAGAGTGTTTCTTCTAATCCTAATGATATTCCCTTGTCTACTTTGATTGAGAATAATAATGAATCTATGGATGTGAATTTTGTTGGTAGGAACAATTTTGGTAACAACGCTTATAGAGGAAATTTCAGTCCTAGGCCTTACCCTTGTAATACCTCTAATAATCATGGTAATTCCTACAACAATTCTTATGGAAATTATAAGAAGATGCCCTCTGATATTGAATCTAATATTAAAGAATGTATTACTTCGCAAAAGAATTTTAATGCTATGATTGAAGAAAAATTGCTTAAGATTGATGATTTGGCTAGGAACATTGATAGAATTTCTCTTGATGTTGATTCTTTGAAACTTAGATCTATTCCACCTAAGCATGATATCAATGATTCTCTCAAAGCCATGGGAATTTCCATTGATGAGTGCAAAGAAAGAACCGCTAGGATGCGTGCTAAGAAAGATGCCTTTATAAGAGCGTGTTCTTCTAGTTCCTATGAAAATAAAGATGAAGATCTAAAATTTATTGATGTGTCCCCTATTAAATCTTTGTTTTGCAATATGAATCTTGATAATGATGGGACTGAATATGATCCACCTTTACCTAGAAGGCGTTCCAAGAATTCGGAATTTGTTGATCCTGATGCTAAATTTGATAAAAGTGGGATTGAAGAAATTAAAACCCTAGATGTTGCTAAACCCACTATTATGGATTTCAAGGAATTTAACTATCAAAATTGCTCTTCGATTGATTGTATTTCCTTGTTGCAATCTGTGCTAAATTCTCCTCATGCTTATAGTCAAAATAAAGCGTTTACTAAACATATTGTTGATGCCTTGATGCAATCTTATGAAGAAAAACTTGAATTGGAAGTTTATATCCCTAGAAAACTTTATGATGAGTGGGAACCAACTATTAAAATTAAAATTAAAGATCATGAATGATATGCTTTATGTGATTTGGGTGCTAGTGTTTCCACGATTCCAAAGACTTTGTGTGATTTGTTAGGTTTCCGTGATTTTGATGATTGCTCTCTAAACTTGCACCTTGCGGATTCCACTATTAAGAAACCTATGGGAAGAATTAATGACGTTCTTATTGTTGCAAATAGGAATTATGTGCCCGTAGATTTTATTATTCTTGACATAGATTGCAATCCTTCATGTCCTATTATTCTTGGTAGACCTTTCCTTAGAACGATTGGTGCAATTATCGATATGAAGGAAAAAAATATTAGATTCCAATTTCCGTTAAGGAAAGGCATGGAACACTTTCCTAGAAAGAAGATTAAATTACCTTATGAATCTATTATGAGAGCCACTTATGGATTGCCTACCAAAGATAGCAATACCTAGATCTATTCTTGCTTGTTATGCCTAGCTAGGGGCGTTAAACAATAGCGCTTGTTGGGAGGCAACCCAATTTTATTTTTATTCCTTGCTTTTTGCTCCTGTTTAGTAATAAATAATTTATCTAGACTCTGTTTTGTTTGTGTTTTTTGTGTTTAATTAGTGTTTGTGCTAAGTAGAACCATTGGGAAGACTTGGGGAAAGTCTTGTTGAACTTTCTGTAAAAAACAGAAACTTTAGCGCTCACGAGAACTGCTGTAATTTTTATTTGGAAAGTGATATTTAGTTAATTCTTTTTGAAGATGGTTAATAGATAAATTACCCACGTCCAGTAATTTATTTTAGAATTTTTGGGGTTCCAGATCTTGCGCTAGCTACATATTACTACAGACTGTTCTGTTTTCGACAGATTCTGTTTTTCGTGTGTTGTTTGCTTATTTCGATGAATCTATGGCTAGTAAAATAGTTTATAAACCATAGAGAAGTTGGAATACAGTAGGTATAACACCAATATAAATAAATAATGAGTTCATTACAGTACCTTGAAGTGATCTTTTATTTTCTTTTGCTAACGGAGCTCACGAGATTTTCTACTTTAAGTTTTGTGTTGTGAAGTTTTCAAGTTTTCGGTAAAGATTTGATGGATTATGGAACAAGGAGTGGAAAGAGCCTAAGCTTGGGGATGCCCTGTAAGGCATCCCCTCTTTCGTCTACTTCTATCGGTAACTTTACTTGGAGCTATATTTTTAGTCACCACATGATATGTGTTTTGCTTGGAGCGTCTTGTATGATTTGAGTCTTTGCTTGTTAGTTTACCACAATCATCCTTGCTGTACACACCTTTTGATAGAGCCATACATGATTTGGAATTTGTTAGAATACTCTATGTGCTTCGCTTATATCTTTTGAGTTATATAGTTTTGCTCTAGTACTTCACTTATATCTTTTAGAGCACGGTGGTGGATTTGTTTTATAGAAACTATTGATCTCTCATGCTTCACTTAGATTATTTTGAGAGTCTTAATAGCATGGTAATTTGCTTAAAATCCTAATATGCTAGGTATTCAAGATTAGTAAAATTTTCTTAAGAGTGTTTTGAATACTAAGAGAAGTTTGATGCTTGATGATTGTTTTGAGATATGGAGGTAATAATATCAAAGTCGTGCTAGTTGAGTAGTTGTGAAATTGAGAAATGCTTGTGTTGAAGTTTGCAAGTCCTGTAGCATGCACGTATGGTAAACTTTATGCAACAAATTTGAAACATGAGGTGTTATTTGATTGTCTTCCTTATGAGTGGCGGTCGGGGACGAGCGATGGTCTTTTCCTACCAATCTATCCCCCTAGGAGCATGCACGTAGTACCGAGGTTTTTGATGAATTGTATATTTTTGCAATAAGTATGTGAGTTCTTTATGACTAATGTTGAGTCCATGGATTATACACACTCTCACCCTTCCATCCTTGCTAGCCTCTTCGGCACCGTGCATTGCCCTTTCTCACATTGAGAGTTGGCGCAAACTTTGCCGGTGCATCCAAACCCCGTGATATGATACGCATAAACCCCCTTATATCTTCCTCAAAACAGCCACCATACCTACCTATTATGGCATTTCCATAGCCATTCCGAGATATATTGCCATGCAACTTTCCACCATTCCGTTCATCATGACACATTCATCATTGTCATATTGCTTAGCATGATCATGTAGTTGACATAGTATTTGTGGGAAAGCCTCCGTTCATAATTCTTTCATACATGTCACTCTTGGTCGATTGCATATCCCGGTACACTGCCGGGGGCATTCATATAGAGTCATACTTTGTTCTAGTATCGAGTTGTAATCATTGAGTTGTAAATAAATAGAAGCGTGATGATCATCATTTTCTAGAGCATTGTCCCAAGTGAGGAATATATATATATATATAAAGGGAGAAAGGCCATAAAAAAAGAGAAGGCCCCCCAAAAAAAGAGAAAGGCCATAAAAAATGAGAGAAAAAGAGAGAAGGGACAATGTTACTATCCTTTGCCACACTTGTGCTTCAAAGTAGCACCATAATCTTCATGTTAGAGAGTCTCTTGTTTTGTCACTTTCATATACTAGTGGTAATTTTCATTATAGAACTTGGCTTGTATATTCCAACAATGGGCCTCCTCAAGTGCCCTAGGTCTTTGTGAGCAAGCAAGTTGGATGCACACCCACTAGTTTCTTTTCTTGAGTTTTCATACATTTATAGCTCTAGTGCATCCGTTGCATGGCAATCCCTACTCCTTGCATTAACATCAATCGGTGGGCATCTCCATAGCCCATTGATTAGCCTCATTGATGTGAGACTTTCTCCTCTTTTGTCTTCTCCACATAACCCCCCTCATTATATTCTATTCCACCTATAGTGCTATGTCCATGGCTCGTGCTCATATATTGCGTGAAAGTTTATAGGTTTGAGATTACTAAAGTATGAAACAATTTCTTGGCTTGTCATTGGGGTTGTGCATGATGAGAGCATTCTTGTGTGACGAAAATGAAACATAACTAAACCATATGATTTTGTAGGGATGAACTTTCTTTGGCCATGTTATTTTGAGAAGACATAATTGCTTTGTTAGTATGCTTGAAGTATTATTATTTTTATGTCAATATGAACTTTTGTCTTGAATCTTTCGGATCTGAATATTCATACCACAATTAAGAAGAATTACATTAAAATTATGCCAAGTAGCACTCCGCATCAAAAATTCTGTTTTTATCATTTACCTACTCGAGGACGAGCAGGAATTAAGCTTGGGGATGCTTGATACGTCTCCAACGTATCTATAATTTTTGATTGCTCCATGCTATATTATCTACTGTTTTGGACATTATTGGGCTTTACTATCCACTTTTATATTATTTTTGGGACTAACCTATTAACCGGAGGCCCAGCCCAGATTTGCTGTTTTTTTGCCTGTTTTAGGGTTTCGAAGAAAAGGAATATCAAACAGAGTCCAAACGGAATGAAACCTTCGGGAACGTGAGTTTCTCAACGAACAAGACCCGGGAGACTTGGACCCTACGTCAAGAAATAAAAGAGGAGGCCACGAGGTAGGGGGCACGCCCACCCCTACCAGGCGCGCCCTCCACCCTCGTGGGCCCCCTATTGCTCCACCGACGTACTCCTTCCTCCTATATATATCCACGTACCCCCAAACGATCAAAACAAGAGCCAAAACCCTAATTCCACCACCGTAACTTTCTGTATCCACGATATCCCATCTTGGGGCCTGTTCCGGAGCTCCGCCGGAGGGGGCATTGATAACCCACAAGTATAGGGGATCGCAACAGTTTTCGATAAGTAAGAGTGTCGAACCCAACGATGAGCTAAAGGTAGAACAAATATTCCCTCAAGTTCTATCGACCACCGATACAACTCTACGTGTTGTTGGATAGGTTTGCAAGATAATAAAAAGTACGTAAATAAAAAGTACGAAACTAGAAGTACTTTGTAGGTGTTGTTGGATAGGTTTGCAAGATAATAAAGAGTACATAAATAAAAAGTAGGGGCTGTTTAGATAAAGAAATGATAAAGTAAATATAGAGAGTGTGGAAAAGTGGTGGTAGGAGTTGCGAAATTGTCCCTTAAGCAATTGACTACCTTACTAGACTGATAGCAAGTATTATGTGGGAGAGGCCACTGCTAGCATGTCATCCTTGACTTGGAATTCTATGCACTTATGATTGGAACTATTATCAAGCATCCGCAACTACTAATGTTCATTAAGGTAAAACACAACCATAGCATTAAGATATATTGGTCCCCCTTCAATCCCGTATGCATCAATTTCTATGCTAGGTTGAAGCTTCTGTCACTCTTGCCCTCCAATACATAGTCCTATCAACATACAACTAACCCTATGGTGTGATCCACGCGCGCGCTCATATGATGGGCACCAAAGGACAGCAACATAACCACAAGCAAATTAAATCAATCATATCAATTCATCAACCACCGATAGGACAACAAAAATCTACTCAGACATCATAGGATGGAAACACATCATTGGATAATAATATGAAGCATAAAGTACCATGTTCAAGTAGAGGGTACAGCGGGTTGCGGGAGAGTGGACCGCTGTAGATAGAGGGGGGAAGGTGATGGAGATGTTGGTGAAGATGGCGGAGGTGTTGGTGAAGATCGCGGTGATGATGATGATGGCCACGCGGCGTTCCGGCGCCACCGGAGGAGAGGGGGAGAGGGCCCTCCTTATTCCTCTTCTTCCTTGACCTCCTCCCTAGATGGGAGAAGGGTTTCCCCTCTGGTCCTTGGCCTCCATGGCATGGGAGGGGCGAGAGCCCCTCCGAGATTGGATCTATCTCTCAGTTTCTCTCTGGTTCTGCATTTTGTTCTGGCCCTGTTTCACCGTTTCGTATATATATATGGAGATCCGTAACTCCGATTGGCCTGAAACCTTCGCCTTGATTTTTTTCCGAATATTAGCTTTCTTGCGGCAAAAGAAGAGCGTCAACCGCCTTATAGTGGGCTCACGAGGGTAGGGGGCACGCCCTAGGGGGGGGCGCCCCCTGCCTCGTGACCACATCGGGCACTGGTTCGTGTTAATTTTCCTTCCGAATTTTCCATATTTTCCAAAAATAAGCTCCGTCCGTTTTTATCACGTTTGGACTCCATTTGATATGGATATTCTGCGAAACCAAAAACATGCAACAGACAGGAACTGGCACTGGGCACTGGATCAATATGTTAGTCCCAAAAATAATATAAAAAGTTGCCAAAAAGTATATGAAAGTTGAATAATATTGGCATGGAACAATCAAAAATTATAGATATGATGGAGACGTATCAGCATCCCCAAGCTTAATTCCTGCTCGTCCTCGATTAGGTAAATGATAAAAAAGATAATTTTTGATATGGAATGCTACCTAGCATAATCTTGATCATATGTCTAATCATGGCATGAATATTAAGACACGGGTGATTCAAAGCAATAGTCTATCCTTTGACATTAAGACAATAATACTTCAAGCATACTAATAAAGCAATCATGTATTTTCAACATGGCCAAAGAAAGTTATCCCTACAAAATCATATAGTCTGGCTATGCTCCATCTTCACCATACAAAATATTCAAATCATGCACAACCCCGATGACAAGCTAAGCAATTGTTTCATACTTTTGACGTTCTCAAACCTTTTCAACTTTCACACAATACATGAGCGTGAGCCATGGACATAGCACTATAGGTGGAATAGAATATGATGGTGGAGAAGACAAAAAGGAGAAGATAGTCTCACATCAACTCGGCGTATCAACAGGCTATGGAGATGCCCATCAATATATATCAATGTGAGTGAGTAGGAATTGCCATGCAACGGATGCACTAGAGCTATAAGTGTATGAAAGCTCCAACTGAAACTAAGTGGGTGCGCATCCAACTTGCTTGCTCATGAAGACCTCGGGCATTTGAGGAAGCCCATCATCGGAATATACAAGCCAAGTTCTATAATGAATATTCCCACTAGTATATGAAAGTGATAACTCAAGAGACTCTCTATATGAAGAACATGGTGCTACTTTGAAGCACAAGTGTGGAAAAAGGATAGTAGCACTGCCCCTTCTCTTTTTTTTCTCTCATTTTTTTATTTATTTTATTTATTTTTTGGTGGGCTTCTTTGGCCTCTTTTTTTATTTGGGCTTCTTTGGCCTCTTTTATTTTTTTGTAAAGTCCGGAGTCTCATCCCGACTTATGGGGGAATCATAGTCTCCATCATCCTTTCCTCACTGGGGCAATGCTCTAATAATGATGATCATCACACTTTTATTTACTTACAACTCGATATCTAGAACAAAGATATGACTCTATATGAATGCCTCCGGCGGTGTACCGGGATGTGCAATGATCTAGCGTAGCAATGACATCAAAAAACGGACAAGCCATGAAAACATCATGCTAGCTATCTTATGATCATGCAAAGCAATATGACAATGAATGCTCAAGTCATGTATATGATGATGATGGAAGTTGCATGGCAATATATCTCGGAATGGCTATGTAAATGCCATAATAGGTAGGTATGGTGGCTGTTTTGAGGAAGGTATATGGTGGGTTTATGGTACCGGCAAAAGTTGCGCGGTACTAGAGACGCTAGCAATGGTGGAAGGGTGAGAGTGCGTATAATCCATGGACTCAACATTAGTCATAAAGAACTCACATAATTATTGCAAAAATCTATTAGTCATCGAAACAAAGTACTACGCGCATGCTCCTAGGGGGATAGATTGGTAGGAAAAGACCATCGCTCGTCCCCGACCGCCACTCATAAGGAAGACAATCAATAAATAAATCATGCTCCGACTTCATCACATAACGGTTCACCATACGTGCAATCTACGGGAATCACAAACCTCAACACAAGTATTTCTACAATCCACAACTACCCACTAGCATGACTCTAATATCACCATCTTTATATCGCAAAACTATTGCAAGGAATCAAACACATCATATTCAGTGATCTACAAGTTTTATGTAGATTTTATGACTAACCATGTGAATGACCACTTCCTGTCATCTCTCTAAATAGATATAAGTGAAGCAAGAGAGTTTAATTCTTTCTATAAAAGATATGCCCACGCTCTAACAAATGTAAGTAATGCAAAAGAGCATTCTACAAATGGTGGTTGTCTAAGTGAAGAGAAACAGGTAATCCAAACTTCAAATGATATAAGTGAAGCACATGAAGCATTCTATAAAGCCATACTCAAAGAATATAAGTGAAGTGCAAAGAGCATTCTATATACCAACCAAGGACTATCTCATACTAGCATGGTGCAAAAAAGAAACATGAAAACTAAAGCAAAGACGCTCCAAGATTGCGCATATCGCATGAACGAAACGAATCCGAAAACATACCGATACTTGTTGAAAAAAGAGGGGATGCCTCCCCAGCATCCCCAAGCTTAGAAGCTTGAGTCTCCTTGAATATTTACTTGGGGTGCCTCGGGCATCCCCAAGCTTGAGCTCTTGCCTCTCTTCCTTCTTCTCACATCGAGACCTTCTCGATCATCGAACACTTCATCCACACAAAACTTCAACAGAAAACTCGGTAAGATCCGTTAGTATAATAAAGCAAATCACCACTATAAGTACTATTGCAAACCAATTCATATTTTGTTTTTGCATTGTGTCTACTGTAGTATAAATTTTTAATGGCTTAATCCACTGATATAAATTGATAGTTTCATAAAAACAAGCAAACTATGCATCAAAAACAGAATCTGTCTAAAACAAAACAGTCTTTAGCAATCTGAACATTCACCATACTTATGATACTTGAAAAATTCCGCCAAAATTAGGAAAAACAAAAAATTTGTACAAAAAGACAGTGCAAAAAGAATCAGAACCATTTGACGTTCCAGTAAAAAAAATTAAAATTCATGCACTACAGCCAAAGTTTCTGTCCTGCACCGCACAAACCAACAAGCATCGTAAATATCCTAAAGGAAAACCTTGGCACATTATTTTTATAATACAATGGAATTGTACAAGGGGATAATTATTTTTATGGAAAATTTTCTGTAATCAAGATTCACAAAGTTGCCGTGAGCATGAACAAAGTTCAAGGAGCTCTCCCACTTCAACAGTGCTTGTCTTTCTCACTTTCACTTTCCTTTTTGAAAAGTTTTGGGTTCCCCTCTTTATTTTTGTTGTTTTTAAACTATATGAAAGCACTCAACAGAAATAAATGACTCTCTAAAACTTCCGGGTTGTCTCCCTGGCAACGCTTTCTTTAAAGCCATTAAGCTAGGCATATAGTGTTGGGTTTCGTAGTAATTTCAAAAAATTTCCTACGCACACGCAAGATCATGGTGATGCATAGCAACGAGAGGGGAGAGTGTTGTCTACGTACCCACGCAGACCGACTGCGGAAGCGTTGACACAACGTAGAGGAAGTAGTCGTACGTCTTCGCGATCCAACCGATCAAGCACCGAAACTACGGCACCTCCGAGTTCGAGCACACGTTCAGCTCGATGACGATCCCCGAACTCCGATCCAGCAAAGTGTCGGGAAAGAATTTCGTCAGCACGACGGCGTGCTGACGATCTTGATGCACTACAGCAGCAGGGCTTCGCCTAAACTCCGCTACAGTATTATCGAGGAATATAGTGGCTGGGGGCACCGCACACGGCTAAGGAATAGATCACGTGGATCAACTTGTGTGTTTCTAGGGTGCCTCTGCCTCAGTATATAAAGGAGCCAAGGGGGAGGGGGGCGCCGGCCAGGAGGAGGGCGCAGGAGGCGTTCTCCTTCCGGGAGTAGGACTCCCCCCCCAATCCTAGTTGGACTAGGATTCCCGAGGGGGAAAGAGAGAGAAGGGGGGCCGGCCACCTCTCCTAGTCCTAATAGGACTAGGGGGAGGGGGGAGGCGTGCGGCCACCTTGGGCTGCCCCTTTCTCCTTTCCACTAAAGCCCATCTAGGCCCATATGGTTCCCGGGGGGTTCCGGTAACCTCCCGGTACTCCGGTAAAATCCCGATTTCACCCGGAACACTTCCGATATCCAAACATAGGCTTCCAATATATCAATCTTTATGTCTCGACCATTTCGAGACTCCTCGTCATGTCCGTGATCACATCCGGGACTCCGAACAACCTTCCGTAAATCAAAATGCATAAACTCATAATATAACTGTCATCGTAACCTTAAGCGTGCGGACCCTACGGGTTCGAGAACAATGTAGACATGACCGAGACACGTCTTCGGTCAATAACCAATAGCGGGACCTGGATGCCCATATTGGCTCCTACATATTCTACGAAGATCTTTATCGGTCAGACCGCATAACAACATACGTTGTTCCCTTTGTCATCGGTATGTTACTTGCCCGAGATTCGATCGTCGGTATCCAATACCTAGTTCAATCTCGTTACCGGCAAGTCTCTTTACTCGTTCTGTAATACATCATCTCGCAACTAACTCATTAGTTGCAATGCTTGCAAGGCTTATGTGATGTGCATTACCGAGAGGGCCCAGAGATACCTCTCCGACAATCGGAGTGAAAAATCCTAATCTCGAAATACGCCAACCCAACATCTACCTTTGGAGACACCTGTAATGCTCCTTTATAATCACCCATTTACGTTGTGACGTTTGGTAGCACCCAAAGTGTTCCTCCGGCAAATGGGAGTTGCATAATCTCATAGTTATAGGAACATGTATAAGTCATGAAGAAAGCAATAGCAACATACTAAACGATAGGGTGCTAAGCTAATGGAATGGGTCATGTCAATCAGGTCATTCAACTAATGATGTGACCTCGTTAATCAAATAACAACTCATTGTTCATGGTTAGGAAACATAACCATCTTTGATTAACGAGCTAGTCAAGTAGAGGCATACTAGTGACACTTTGTTTGTCTATCTATTCACACATGTATTATGTTTCCGGTTAATACAATTCTAGCATGAATAATAAACATTTATCATGATTATAAGGAAATAAATAATAACTTTATTATTGCCTCTAGGGCATATTTCCTTCATATAGTGCTCAAGTAGTGAATCCACCCGGATCCCAAGGTATATCAAAGCCAATTTTAATTAACAATGATTTGTAATTTAGTAGTGAGCACAAAGCAACATATATCAAGCAATGACGAAGTCCAACTCTCTTCCTATGCATCGGCATGTCATAAAAGAACAATTCATGCACACCTAGTAAAGGCTAATGCATAGTATAAACAGTTTCTTGCAATTTTATCATGTTGGAAACATACAGAGGTGGAGATATAGTTCCTCTCTCATAATAATTGCAAGTAGGAGCAAAAAGCACATGCATATTATATTTATCGAAATCATCATGTGCAACGGTAAAAGGCAACCCATCAATGTAATCCTTAATAAGTGCAAACTTCTCCAATATAGTGTAGTTTGGAGAATTCAAAAAGATAATAGGACTATCATGCGTGGGTGCAATAGCAACAATTTCATGTTTAACATAAGGAACTATAACAAGTTCATCTCCATAAGCATAATTCATATTGGCATCTTGGCCACAAGCATAGCAAGCATCATCAAAAAGGGATATTTCAAGAGAATCAATGGGATCATAACAGTCATCATAGCAATCATCCTTCGGTAAGCACGAAGGGGAATTAAACAATGTATGAGTTGAAGAGTTACTCTCATTAGAAGGTGGGCACGGGTGATCAATCCGCTCTTCCTCCTTTTGTTCTTCGCTCTCCTCCTCATCTTTTTCATCCAATGAGCTCACGGTTTCATCAATTTCTTCTTCCATAGACTCCTGCAAAATATTAGTCTCTTCTTGGACAGCGGAGTAGTCCTCAATATATAGTTTAACATAAGCATTAGAAGCATAATTCTCATAACAATATTCAAGTATGGCAAAATTTTCAGATTTGTGAACAGTAGCATCATACTTTTCAATCAAAGAAGCAATTTCAGAAGCACCCTTAAAAGCAACAAATTCTTCAATTTGTTGAACATCATAGTAATTATAAACACCCTTAGCATACGAAGATACGATTCCATTATTAATAAAATCACATTGATAGGGAAGGTGTTTCTTAGGGTTTTCAGAACAACAAGTAAAACCATATATTTCACATAAATTCCAAGCATAGCATTGCAAACGTTGAATTTGACCCCATAATAGTTTCCCTTTTTCAGATATACGGTGTCTCAGATAACAAGCATGCTCATCTAAAGATTTGCCCTCAACTAAGCTAGTTGGGGTTTTGGCACGAGCACAAAGGGATCAAAGATGATCCAAGTAAAAAGCTTTAGCAGTGTGATAGATTTTGACTGGTTCTTCAACCATTGGTTCAGTAGGTACAACTAATTTTTTGGTATTTTGTGTTTCCTACCCATAACTAAAGGTAGAAAAAAACTAAGAACATCAAATAAAAATTACTTAGTGATAAAGCAAACAAGCACACACGAGAATATTCACCCCACACTATTGCTCCCCGGCAACGGCGCCAGAAAAAGGTCTTGATAACCCACAAGTATAGGGGATCGCAACAGTTGTCGATAAGTAAGAGTGTCGAACCCAACGAGGAGCTAAAGGTAGAACAAATATTCCCTCAAGTTCTATCGACCACCGATACAACTCTACGTACGCTTGACGTTCGCTTTACCTAGAATAAGTATGAAACTAGAAGTACTTTGTAGGTGTTGTTGGATAGGTTTGCAAGATAATAAAGAGTACGCAAATCAAAAGTAGGGGCTGTTTAGATAAAGAAATGATAAAGTAAATATAGTGAGTGTGGAAAAGTGGTGGTAGGAGTTGCGAAATTGTCCCTTAAGAAATTGACTACCTTACTAGACCGATAGCAAGTATTATGTGGGAGAGGCCACTGCTAGCATGTCATCCCTGACTTGGAATTCTATGCACTTATGATTGGAACTATTAGCAAGCATCCGCAACTACTAATGTTCATTAAGGTAAAACACAACCATAGCATTAAGATATATTGGTCCCCCTTCAATCCCGTATGCATCAATTTCTATGCTAGGTTGAAGCTTCTGTCACTCTTGCCCTCCAATACATAGTCCTATCAACATACAACTAACCCTATGGTGTGATCCACGCGCGCGCTCATATGATGGGCACCAAAGAACAGCAACATAACCACAAGCAAATTAATTCAATCATAGCAATTCATCAACCACCGATAGGACAACGAAAATCTACTCAGACATCATAGGATGGCAACACATCATTGGATAATAATATGAAGCATAAAGCACCATGTTCAAGTAGAGGGTACAGCGGGTTGCGGGAGAGTGGACCGCTGTAGATAGAGGGGGGAAGGTGATGGAGATGTCGGTGAAGATGGCAGAGCTGTTGGTGAAGATCGCGGTGATGATGATGATGGCCACGACGGCGTTCCGGCGCCACCGGAGGAGACGGGAGAGGGTCCCCCTTCTTCCTTTTCTTCCTTGACCTCCTCCCTTGATGGGAGAAGGGTTTCCCCTCTGGTCCTTGGCCTCCATGGCATGGGAGGGGCGAGAGCCCCTCCGAGATTGGATCTATCTCTCTGTTTCTCTCTGGTTCTGCGTTCTGTTCTGGCCCTGTTTCACCGTTTCGTATATATATGGAGATCCGTAACTCCGATTGGCCTGAAACCTTCACTGTGATTTTTTTCGAATATTATCTTTCTTGGGGAAAAAGACGAGTGTCAACCGCCTTACGGTGGGCTCACGAGGGTAGGGGGCGCGCCCTAGGGGGGCGCCCCCTGCCTCATGACCACCTCAGGCACTGGTTCGCGTTGATTTTCCTTCCGAATTTTCCATATTTTTCAAAAAAATGCTCCGTCCATTTTTATACCGTTTGGACTCCGTTTGATATGGATATTCTGCGAAACAAAAAACATGCAACAGACAGGAACTGGAACTGGGCACTGTATCAATATGTTAGTCCCAAAAATAATATAAAAAGTTGCCAAAAAGTATATGAAAGTTGAATAATATTGGCATGGAACAATCAAAAATTATAGATACGATGGAGACGTATCAAGCATCGATCACGGAGGGCTTCTACATCAACACCATAGCCCCTCCGATGATGTGTGAGTAGTTTACCTCAGACCTACGGGTCCATAGCTAGCAGCTAGATGGCTTCTTCTCTCTTTTTGGATCTCAATACAATGTTCTCCCCCTCTCTTGTGGAGATCTATTCGATGTAATCTTCTTTTTGCGGTGTGTTTGTTGAGAACGATGAATTGTGGGTTTATGATCAAGTCTATCTATGAATAATATTTGAATCTTCTCTGAATTCTTTTATGTATGATTGGTTATCTTTGCAAGTCTCTTCGAATTATCAGTTTGGTTTGGCCTACTAGATTGATCTTTCTTGCAATGGGAGAAGTGCTTAGCTTTGGGTTCAATCTTGCGGTGTCCTTTCCCGGTGACAGTAAGGGCAACAAGGCACGTATTGTATTGTTGCCATCGAGGATAGCAAGATGGGGTTTTCTTCATATTGCATGAGTCTATCCCTCTACATCATGTCATCTTGCTTAAGGCGTTACTCTGTTTTTAACTTAATACTCTAGATGCATGCTGGATAGCGGTCGATGAGGGGAGTAATAGTAGTAGATGCAGGCAGGAGTCGGTCTACTTGTCTCGGACGTGATGCATATATACATGATCATACCTAGATATTCTCTTAACTATGCTCAATTCTGTCAATTGCTCAACAGTAATTTGTTCACCCGCCGTAGAATACTTATGCTCTTGAGAGAAGCCACTAGTGAAACCTATGGCCTCGGGTCTATCTTTATCATATTGATCTCCTACTACTTAGTTATTTCCTTTGCTATTTACTTTGCCTTTATTTTACTTTGCATCTTTTATCATAAAAATACCAAAATATTATCTTATTATATCTATCAGATCTCACTCTCGTAAGTGGCCCTATAGGGATTGACAACCCCTATTTGCGTTGGTTGCGAGGATTTATTTGTTTTGTGCAGGTGCGAGGGACTCGCGCGTAGCCTCCTACTGGATTGATACCTTGGTTCTCAAAAACTGAGGGAAATACTTACGCTACTTTGCCGCATCATCCCTTCCTCTTCGGGGAAAACCAACGCAGTGCTCAAGAGGTAGCATCCATCTATGGACTGATGCAAGCATCTCGGAGTTGGAATATATTCTTTGATAAAGTGATCAAAGCATATGGTTTTATATAGACTTACAGTGAAGCCTGTATTTACAAGAAAGTGAGTGGGAGCACTACAACATTTCTGATAAGTATATGTGAATGACATATTGTTGATCGGAAATAATGCAGAATTATCTGGAAAGCATAAAGTAATGTTTGAAAGGAGTTTTTCAAAGAAAGACCTCGGTGAAGCTACTTACATATTGAGCATCAAGATCTATAGAGATAGATCAAGACGCTTGATATATTTTCAATGAGTACATACCTTTACAAGATTGTGAAGTAGTTCAAAATGGAATAGTCAAATAAGGAGTTCTTGCCTGTGTTGCAAGGTGTGAAATTGAGTAAAGACTCAAAACCCGACCACGGCAGAAAATAGAAAGATAATGAAAAGTCATTCCCTATGCCTCAGTCATAGGTTCTACAAAGTATGCTATGCTGTGTACCAGACCTATTGTGTACCTCACCATAAGTTTAGTAAGAGGGTACAATAGTGATCCAGGAGTGGATCACTGGACAGCGGTCAAAAATATCCTTAGTAGAATAAGGAAATGTTTCTCGGTTATGGAGGTGACAAAGAGTTCATCATAAAGAGTTACGTCGATGCAAGCTTTGACGCCGATCTGGATGACTCTAAGTCTCGATCTAGATACATATTGAAAGTGGGAGCAATTAGCTAGAGTAGCTCTATGCAAAGCATTGTAGACATAGAAAATTTGCAAAATACACATGGCTCTGAATGTGGCAGGCCCATTGACTAAAATTTCTCTCACAAGCAAAACATGATCACTCTTTGGGTGTTAATCACATAGAGATGTGAACTATATTATTGACTCTAGTAAACCCTTTGGGTGTTAGTCACACGGAGATGTGAACTAATCACATAAAGATGTGAACTATTGGTGTTAAATCACATGACGATGCGAACAAGATTATTGACTCTAGTGCAAGTGGGAGACTGAAGTAAATATGCCCTAGAGGCAATAATAAAGTTGTTATTTATATTTCCTTATACCATGATAAATGTTTATTATTCATGCTAGAATTGTATTAACCGAAAACTTAGTACATGTGTGAATACATAGACAAACATAGTGTCCTTAGTATGCCTCTACTTGACTAGCTCGTTAATCAAATATGGTTAAGTTTCCTAGCCATGGACATGTGTTGTCATTTGATGAACGGGATCACATCATTAGAGAATGATGTGATGGACAAGACCCATCTGTTAGCTTAGCATAATGATCGTTCAGTTTTATTGCTACTGCTTTCTTCATGACTTATACATGTTCCTCTGACTATGAGATTAGGCAACTCCCGAATACCGGAGGAACACCTTGTGTGCTATAAAACGTCACAATGCAACTGGGTGATTATAAAGATGCTCTACAGGTGTCTCCAATGGTGTTTGTTGAGTTGGCATAGATCGAGATTAGGATTTGTCACTCTGTCTACCGGAGAGGTACCTCTGGGCCCTCTCGGTAATGCACATCACTATAAGCCTTGATAGCAATGTGACTAATGAGTTAGTTGCAGATGTAGCATTACGGAACGAGTAAAGAGACTTGCCGGTAACGAGATTGAACTAGGTATTGAGATACCGGCGATCAAATCTCGGGCAAGTAACATACCGATGACAAAGGGAACAACATATACTGTTATTCGGTTTGACCGATAAAGATCTTCGTGGAATATGTAGGAACCAATATGAGCATCCAGGTTCTGCTATTGGTTATTGACCGGAAGTGAGTCTCAGTCATGTCTACATAGTTCTCTGATACGTCTCCAATGTATCTACAATTTTTGATTGCTCCATGCTATTATATTATCTATTTTGGATGTTAATGGGCTTTAGTTTACACTTTTATATCATTTTTGGGACTAACCTACTAATCGGAGGCCTAGCCCAAATTGCAGTTTTTTGCCTATTTTAGAGTTCCGCCAAAAGGAATATCAAACGGAGTCCAAACGGAATGAAACCTTCGGGAACGTGATTTTCTCAACAAACGTGATCCAGGAGACTTGGAGTGGGCGTCAAGAAACAACCGAGGAAGCCACGAGGCAGGGGGCGCGCCTACCCCCCTGGGCGTGCCCTCCACTCTCGTGGGCCCCTCGTTGCTCCACCGACGTACTTCTTCCTCCTATATATATCCACATACCTCCAAAACATCCAGGAGCACCACGAAAACATAATTCCACCGCCGCAATCTTCTGTACCCGAGAGATCCCATCTTGGGGCCTTTTCTGGAGCTCCACCGGAGGGGGCATTGATCACGGAGGGCCTCTACATCAACTCCATGGCCTTGATACGTCTCCAACGTATCTATAATTTTTATTGCTCCATGCTATATTACCTACTATTTTGGACATTATTGGGCTTTATTATCCACTTTTATATTATTTTTGGGACTAACCTATTAACCGGAGGCCCAGCCCAGAATTGCTGTTTTTTGCCTATTTTAGGGTTTCGAAGAAAAGGAATATCAAACAGAGTCCAAACGGAATGAAACCTTCGGGAACGTGATTTTTGGAATGAACAAGATCCAGGAGACTTGGACCCTATGTCAAGCAACCAACAGGGAGGCCACGAGGTAGGGTGCGCCCTCCACCCTCGTAGGCCCCCTGTTGCTCCACCGACGTACTTCTTCCTCCTATATATACCTACGTACCCCCAAACGATCAGATACGGAACCAAAACCCTAATTCCACCGCCGTAACTTTCTGTATCCACAAGATCCCACCTTGGGGCCTATTCCGGAGCTCCGCCGGAGGGGGCATCGATCACAGAGGGCTTTTACATCAACACCATAGCCTCTCCAATGAAGTGTGAGTAGTTTACCTCAGACCTTCGGGTCCATAGTTATTAGCTAGATGGCTTCTTCTCTCTTTTTGGATCTCAATACAAAGTTCTCCCCTCTCTTGTGGAGATCTATTCGATGTAATCTTCTTTTTGCGGTGTGTTTGTTGAGACCGATGAATTGTGGGTTTATGATCAAGTTTATCTATGAACAATATTTGAATCTTCTCTGAATTCTTTTATGTATGATTGGTTATCTTCGCAAGTCTCTTCAAATTATCAGTTTGGTTTGGCCTACTAGATTGATCTTTCTTGCAATGGGAGAAGTTATTAGCTTTGGGTTCAATCTTGCGGTGTCCTTTCCCAATGACAGTAGGGGCAGCAAGGCACGTATTGTATTGTTGCCGTCGAGGATAATAAGATGGGGTTTTCATCATATTGCATGAGTTTATCCCTCTACATCATGTCATCTTGCTTAAGGCGTTACTCTATTCTTATGAACTTAATACTCTAGATGCATGCTGGATAGCGGTCAATGTGTGGAGTAATAGTAGGAGATGCAGGCAGGAGTCGGTCTACTTGTCTTGTACGTGATGCCTATATACATGATCATACCTAGATATTCTCATAACTATGCTCAATTCTGTCAATTGCTCAACAATAATTTGTTCACCCACCGTAAAATACTTATGCTCTTGAGAGAAGCCACTAGTGAAACCTATGGCCCCCGGGTCTATCTTCATCATATTAATCTTCCAATACTTAGTTATTTTCATTGCTTTTATTTTACTTTGCATCTTTATCATAAAAATACCAAAAATATTATCTTATCATATCTATCAGATCTCACTCTCGTAAGTGACCGTGTAGGGATTGACAACCCCTTATTGCGTTGGTTGCAAGGATTTATTTGTTTTGTGTAGGTGCGAGGGACTGGCGCGCAGCCTCCTACTGGATTGATACCTTGGTTCTCAAAAACTGAGGGAAATACTTACGCTACTTTGCTGCACCACCCTTTCCTCTTCAAGGGAAAACCAACGCAAGTGCTCAAGAGGTAGCAAGAAGGATTTCTGGCGCCGTTGCCGGGGAGGTCTACGCGAAAGTCAACATACCAAGTACCCATCACAAACACTTGTCTCCCGCAATACATTATTTGGCATTTGCCTCTCGTTTTCCTCTCCCCCCACTTCACCCTTGCCGTTTTATTCGCCCTCTTTTCCGTTCGCCATTTTTCCGTTTGCTTTAATGTCTTACTTGGCTCATTTTCTCGTTTGGTTGGAATAGTTGTTTATTTATTACTAAACAGAGAACCTAAGATCTATGGATCCTCATCCGCTTGCTAATCTTTTTAAGAGATACAATTATAATAAACCAATTGCTAGTGAGTTTTGTGCACTAGATTATCTTTATGAAGTTTTGCTTGAAATTCGTGAATCTAAAAATTGTGATAAAGTACCTTATGGAGTGATTCCCGATGGATCTTTGAATAAAAAGCATGATTGCAATGATTTTACTATAAATTCTCTTGATGTCAATTGTGCTAATAATATGCATAACCCTAAGCTTGGGGATGCTAGTTTTGCTATGTCTACTACTTGTTGTAATGATCATGATTGGGGTGATTCTTCTTTTGATCTTGAAAATTTATTTAAGCCCCATGATGAATATGAAATTGATAATAGTGTTTGCAATATTATTGAAAGTGGGTTTGGAAGAGTGTCAACTTTAGATCCCACATATTTGGAGAATGTTCAATCTTATGAAGTTTTTGATAAAAGTGGGTTTGCAGAGGTCATGACTTTAGTTAATGTTAATTCCACTATTTTGGAAGAGCGTCAACTTTGCATGCATGTGGATCGTGTTGAAAATATTTTATGTGATAGCTATTTTGTTGAATTTTCTTGTGATCCTACATGTAATTATTATGAGAGAGGAAAATATGGTGGTAGACATTTTCATGTAACTAAATTACCTCTCATTATATTGAGATTGCTATTGTTTCTTTCCGCTTCCTTGCATATGCTAGTTTTTGCTTGCCTGGATAATTTGTTTGCCTATAAGATGCCTATGCATAGGAAGTATGTTAGACTTAGATGTGTTTGTCACGTGTTTTATGATGCTCTCTTTGTGCTTCAATTCTTGTCTTTCATGTGAGCATCATTAAAATTATCAATGGCTAGCTTTAAGGATTTAAAGAAAAGCGCTTGTTGGGACACAACCCAATATTTTTCCTTGCTGTTATTTAATAAATAATTTATCTAGCCTCTGTTTTGGTTGTGTTTTTTCTGTTTAATTAGTGTTTGTGACAAGTAGAACCGTTGGGAAGACTTGGGGAAGGTCTTTTTGCTCTTGCTGTAAAAAACAGAAACTTTAGCCCTCACGAGAATTGCTGACATTTTTATTTGGAAAGTGTTATTTAGTTAATTCTTTTTTCAGATGATTAATAGATAAATTCCTCACGTCCAGAAATTTATTTTAGAATTTTTGGGGTTGCCGAAGTTGCGTTAGCTACAGATTACTACAGACTGTTCTGTTTTTGACAGATTCTGTTTTTCGTGTGTTGTTTGCTTATTTTGATGAATCTATGGCTAGTAAAATAGTTTATAAACCATAGAGAAGTTGCAATACAATAGGTTTAACACCAATATAAATCAAGAATGAGTTCATTACAGTACCTTGAAGTGGTGTTTTGTTTTCTTTCTCTAACGGAGCTCACGAGATTTTCTACTTTAAGTTTTGTGTTGTGAAGTTTTCAAGTTTTGGGTAAAGATTTGATGGATTATGGTTATGGAACAAGGAGTGGCAAGAGCCAAAGCTTGGGGATGCCCATGGCACCCCCAAGATAATCTAAGGAAACCTAAAAGCAAAAGCTTGGGGATGCCCCGGAAGGCATCCCCTCTTTCGTCTACTTCTATCGGTAACTTTACTTGGAGCTACATTTTTATTCACCACATGATATGTGTTTTGCTTGGAGCGTCTTGTATGATTTGAGTCTTTATTTTTTAGTTTACCAGAATCATATTTGCTGTACACACCTTTTGAGAGAGACACACATGATTCGAAAATTATTAGAATACTCTATGTGCTTCACTTATATCTTTTGAGTTATATAATTTTGCTCTAGTGCTTCACTTATATTTTTTAGAGCGCGGTGGTGGATTTGTTTTATAGAAACTATTGATCTCTAATGCTTCACTTAGATTATTTTGAGAGTTTTAAATAGCATGGTAATTTTCTTAAATAATCCTAATATGCTAGGTATACAAGATTAATAATAAAATTCTCTTATGAGTGGGTTGAATACTATGAGAAGTTTGATACTTGATAATTGTTTTGAGATATGGAGATGGTGATATTAAAGTTGTGCTAGTTGAGTAGTTGTGAATTTGAGAAATACTTTTGTTAAAGTTTGTGATTCCCGTAGCATGCACGTATGGTGAACCGTTATGTGATGAAGTCGGAGCATGATTTATTTATTGATTGTATTCCTTATGAGTGGCGGTCGGGGACGAGCGATGGTATTTTCCTACCAATCTATCCCCCTAGGAGCATGCGCGTAATAATTTGGTTTGATAACTTGTAGATTTTTGCAATAAGTATATGAGTTCTTTATTACTAATGTTGAGTCCATGGATTATACGCACTCTCACCCTTCCACCATTGTTAGCCTCTCTAATACCGGGCACCTTTCGCCGGTATCATACACCCACCATATACATTCCTCAAAACAGCCACCATACCTACCTATCATGGCATTTCCATAGCCATTCCGAGATATATTGCCATTCAACTTTCCATCGTTCCATTTACTATGACACGCTCATCATTGTCATATTGCTTTGCATGATCATGTAGTTGACATTGTATTTGTGGCAAAGCCACCGTTCATAATTCTTTCATACATGTCACTCATGAGTCATTGCATATCCCGGTACACCGCCGGAGGCATTCATATAGAGTCATATCTTGTTCTAAGTATCGAGTTGTAATTCTTGAGTTGTAAGAAAATAAAAGTGTGATGATCATCATTATTAGAACATTGTCCCAGTGAGGAAAGGATGATGGAGACTATGATTCCCCCACAAGTCAGGATGAGACTCCGGACGAAAAATAAAATAATAAAAATAAAAAATAAATAAATAAGAGGCCATAAAAAAAGAGAAAAGGCCCAAAAAAAATATGAGAGAAAAAGAGAGAAGGGACAATGCTACTATCCTTTTACCACACTTGTGCTTCAAAGTAGCACCATGATCTTCATGATAGAGAGTCTCCTATGTTATCACTTTCATATACTAGTGGGAATTTTTAATTATAGAACTTGGCTTGCATATTCCAATGATGGGCTTCCTCAAAATGCCTTAGGTCTTCTTGAGCAAGCAAGTTGGATGCACACCCACTTAGTTTCTTTTTGACCTTTCATATACTTATAGCTCTAGTGCATCCGTTGCATGGCAATCCCTACTCACTCACATTGATATCTATTGATGGGCATCTCCATAGCCCGTTGATACGCCTAGTGGATGTGAGACTATCTTGTCCCTTTTTGTCTTCTCCACAACCACCATTTTATTCCACCTAAAGTGCTATGTCCATGGCTCACACTCATGTATCGCGTGAAGACTGAAAAAAGTTCTGAGAATGTCAAAAGTATGAAACAATTGCTTGGCTTGTAATCGGGGTTGTGCATGATTTAAATACTTTGTGTGGTGAAGATAGAGCATAGCCAGACTATATGATTTTGTAGGGACAACTTTCTTTGGCCATGTTATTTTGAGAAGACATAATTGCTTACTTAGTATGTTTGAAGTATTATTATTTTTATGTCAATATTAAACTTTTGTCTTGAATCTTTCGGATCTGAATATTCATACCACAATTAAGAAGAATTACATTGAAATTATGCCAAGTAGCATTCCACATCAAAAATTCTATTTTCATCATTTACCTACTCGAGGACGAGCAAGAATTAAGCTTGGGGATGCTTGGTACGTCTCCAACGTATCTATAATTTTTGATTGCTCCATGCTATATTATCTACTATTTTGGACATTATTGGGCTTTATTATCCACTTTTATATTATTTTTGGGACTAACCTATTAACCGGAGGCCCGGCCCAGAATTGCTGTTTTTTGCCTATTTTAGGGTTTCGAAGAAAAGGAATATCAAACGGAGTCCAAACGGAATGAAACCTTCGGGAACGTGATTTTTGGAACGAACAAGATCCAGGAGACTTGGACCCTACGTCAAGCAACCAACAGGGAGGCCACGAGGTAGGGGGTGCGCCTACCCCCCAGGCATGCCCTCCACCCTCGTGGGCCCCCTGTTGCTCCACCGACGTACTTCTTCCTCCTATATATACCTACGTACCCCCAAACAATCAGATACGGAGCCAAAACCCTGATTCCACCGCCGTAACTTTCTGTATCCACGAGATCCCATCTTGGGCCTATTCCGGAGCTTCGCCGGAGGGCGCATCGATCACGGAGGGCTTCTACATCAACACCATAGCCTCTCCAATGAAGTGTGAGTAGTTTACCTCAGACCTTCGTGTCCATAGTTATTAGCTAGATGGCTTCTTCTCTCTTTTTGGATCTCAATACAAAGTTCTCCCCCTCTCTTGTGGAGATCTATTCGATGTAATCTTCTTTTTGCGGTGTGTTTGTTGAGGCCGATCAATTGTGGGTTTACGATCAAGTTTATCTATGAACAATATTTGAATCTTCTCTAAATTCTTTTATGTATGATTGGTTATCTATGCAAGTCTCTTCGAATTATCAGTTTGGTTTGGCCTACTAGATTGATCTTTCTTGCAATGGGAGAAGTGCTTAGCTTTGGGTTCAATCTTGCGGTGTCCTTTCCCAGTGACAGTAGGGGCAGCAAGGCACGTATTGTATTGTTGCCATCGAGGATAACAAGATGGGGTTGTCATCACATTGCATGAGTTTATCCCTCTACATCATGTCATCTTGCTTAAGGCGCTACTCTGTTCTTATGAACTTAATACTCTAGATGCATGCTGGATAGCGGTCGATGTGTGGAGTAATGGTAGTAGATGCAGGCAGGAGTCGGTCTACTTGTCTTGGACGTGATGCCTATATACATTATCATACCTAGATATTCTCATAACTATGCTCAATTCTGTCAATTGCTCAACAGTAATTTGTTCACCCACCGTAAAATACTTATGCTCTTGAGAGAAGCCACTAGTGAAACCTATGGCCCCCGGGTCTATCTTCATCATATTAATCTTCCAATACTTAGTTATTTTCATTGCTTTTATTTTACTTTGCATCTTTATCATAAAAATACCAAAAATATTATCTTATCATATCTATCAGATCTCACTCTCGTAAGTGACCATGTAGGGATTGACAACCCCTTATCGCATTGGTTGCGAGGAATTATTTGTTTTATGTAGGTGCGAGGGACTGGCGCGTAGCCTCCTACTGAATTGATACCTTAGTTCTCAAAAACCGAGGGAAATACTTACGCTACTTTGCTGCACCACCCTTTCCTCTTCAAAGAAAAACTAACGCAAGTGCTCAAGAGGTAGCAGCCCTCTCCAGTGATGTGTGAGTAGTTTACTTCAGACCTACGGGTCCATAGTTATTAGCTAGATGGCTTCTTCTCTCTCTTAGGATCTCAATACAAAGTTCTCCTCGATCTTCTTGGAGATCTATTCGATGTAATCTTCTTTTGCGGTGTGTTTGTCGAGATCCGATGAATTGTGGGTTTATGATCCAGATTATCTATGAACAATATTTGATTCTTCTCTGAATTCTTTTATGTATGATTGGTTTATCTTTGCAAGTTTCTTAGAATTATCAGTTTGGTTTGGCCTACTAGATTGATCTTTCTTGCAATGGGAGAAGTGCTTAGCTTTGGGTTCAATCTTGCGGTGTCCTTTCCCAGTGACAGTAGGGGCAGCAAGGCACGTATTGTATTGTCGCCATCGAGGATAACAAGATGGGGTTGTCATCACATTGCATGAGTTTATCCCTCTACATCATGTCATCTATCTATCTATCTATCTATACATCTATCTATCTATCTATCTATATCTATACATACATACATACATACATACATATACATACATATACATACATCTACTAATTACAGACTCCCAAGTAATTACCACGTTAATTAGAAAATACGAGCCGTTGATTTGATGGGACCAAGTTATTACGGTGTAGATCTTTCCATATATATAGGCTTGAAAGGATTAACCCATGATTCTATTCTATCTAAAACCGTAGAATGAAACCAAATGGGGAAAAAACAAACACATAGTGTAGAACCCACGTCTATCACGATTCCTACTATTAGGCTTGACTCCTCTCTCTCTTTTATTTTAAAAATAACACAAAACAGATTTCCTTTTACCGGTGTGGCTCCGATTGGTTCCTTCTATGCCGGCGCAAAGTGAAGATCGGATCATGGCTATTGGCGTTGAAGCATCCTCTCGCTCTCCTATCCGGCAGGTGCGAACACGAGCAGGATTGTACACGACCACACACTAGACGTACAGGGCGGGAGATCGGTCCAGTACTCCCTTTGGCGCCGTTCGCTTCCGTGGTGCCGTGATGGATAGCGGCAGCAGCAATGGACTCCATCGCCACTTCGAGCAGGATTGTCTACGTCTACACGTACATGGCGGGAGATCAATTCAGTACTTCACGCTGGCGTCGTTCGCTTCCATGGTGCCGTGATGGACACGAGCAGAGGCGAGGGACTCTATCGCCAATTCAAGTAGGATTGTATACGTCTACAGGTACATACATGGTGGAAGATCGATCAAGTACTCCATGTCGGCGTCGTTCAATTCCATGGTGCCGTGATGGACAGGAGCTGAAGCGACCAATTCTATCGCCAGTTTGAGTAGGATTGTATACGTCTACAGAATACAGATACATGGCGGAGCAGCAGCGACGTACGCCATCGTCAATTCGCCATCCCCATCCAACAGAAGGTGGGATGCGTGGCCCAAGCCCCGTGAGATAAACATGGGCTGGAGGTACGGAGTTATATAGCGAACGTATTGTCACAAGTCTCCTACAGGGCATGGCAGATGATTCATGTGCTCTATGGTCCAATCCAAAATCTGACACAAATCTATATATATGATCTCAGGTGAGCACTCTGATATGGATTACACCAGTAATGTGGTTAGTTGATGTTTAATTGTAGCTGCTGCTGCCATAGATCTTTAACAGCCTTGTCGCTTATTTTGTTCATAGTAAATTAGACAACTGATTAAGAATTAAAGACAAATCTACCATAGTCTAGCACATTGTGATGAATATTTATAATATAATTTTCAGGATGTTCAGGATGATTGAAATTCAGTTCTTGATCTTTCATGTCATTAAATTACTTGCAACTTGCAGGAACATGTGCCGGCCGCCCAAGGTATTGGAGCATCAATAAACGTTAGCGGGGGTGCGAAACAAGTTCCTTCATACATGTTAACATTGATCAGATTTTCCTATGTAGATACTGCGCGGGGTTATGTTGCCGTTTGGCCATCTGCCCATGTCGCCAAGTGCAAGTTCTAGGAATTTTTTCTCCTTTCTACTTGATACAATACAGCCAGGATGATGGTTCAGTCAACCTTTTTGTTTTAGCGTGTGCAGAGTCCAGACTCTGTATGTGACCCAAAAACAAATGCAAAGCAGATCTACGATATAATAAGTGGTGTCGTAGCTTCGAACCAAAAGAATTAGACTTTGAAATTATATTGCGTTTCTTCATGAAAACTAAAATTGCCATTTGGACTATAAAAAGTCTGCCTTATATAATAATTCAGTTCTTGATCTTTCATGTCATTAAATTACTTGCAACTTGCAGGAAAATGTGCCGGCAGCCCAAGGTATTGGAGCATCAATAAACGTTAGCGGAGGTGCGAAACAAGTTCCTTCATACATGTTAACATTGATCAGATTTTCCTCTGTAGATACTGCACGGGGTTATGTTGCCGTTTGGCCGTCTGCCCATGTCGCCAAGTGCAAGTTCTAGGAATTTTTTCTCCTTTCTACTTGATACAATACAGCCAGGATGATGGTTCAGTCAACCTTTTTGTTTTAGCGTGTGCAGAGTCCAGACTCTGTATGTGACCCAAAAACAAATGCAAAGCAGATCTATGATATAATAAGTGGTGTCGTAGCTTAGAACCAAAAGAATTAGACTTAGAAATTATATTGCGTTTCCTCATGAAAACTAGAATTGCCATTTGGACTATAAAAGTTCTGTCTTATATTTGCATATTCAAAGTTTAAGATTGCTATAATAATAAATCTTACAGTATGACCATATTTTTTAAACTATGATCTGTTTCTATCCATCATCAGCACTCGGTTGACATCTATATGTTAATAAAGGCACAAGGAGCTTATTGTGATATGTACTAACGAGAATCTCTTCTGTACCAAAGAAAAAATGTGTATCCTTAGCTAATTTTCATGAGTATGTACGATATATTTCTATGACTTTGTTGTTGTTTTTTGTTGAAGAATACAAGACCATGGAGGAAGGAACACTAACGTTGTTTTGATGCTGCATCAGCTTATAGTTAGTTCTTTATCTTAGTCGTGGCCATCCATGTGGGGTCTAATAAAAAATCATATATTCTAACCTCATTGTCCTTAGATATGTCTCTGTCGCACAATGTCAGGTGGCATATTTTTCTCATCTTGAACAGATAAATTAGCAAGATTTTTGTTGCCAGAGGGTTTCAATCCCTCTACGAGTGATTCAGTTTCTTAAGGTTGCTATACTAAGTGATTAAGAAGCTGATGTTAGCATGTATGTAATTTTTGTTGTATCTGGTTTAGAACCTAGCCCTAGGTGGCACTATTCTATCTTCAGGTAGTCTTTGCATATAACTTCTTATTTCACTAAATTTATTCATATGTAGCTTCTCCTTTTCTATATGGTATGGTTCTTGCTAAGTTTGTGCTGGCGTTGGCGTGGACATAGAAGGGCACAGTGAATACTTTGGGGTTGTATGATTTGTTTGCAATATAGGTATGACATTGTCTTCTGATTTAGTTGCTATTTTACGTTTGGTCTTATCATGAATATTTGATTTCCTACTCACACATTTCATTTCAACTAGTAGAAGGCCCGTGCGTTGCCACGGGCTTTTAAATATTTTTACCGTGTGCATATATAAACATAATGCATATCAAGTTTTACATGTAAACATAATTGAAATCCATATCACACAAAATATTCTTCGATACAAAATGTAATTCGATAATGTATACATAGAAAGACACGCGATGCACAAAATAAAGAAAGTGGTACAGAAACATAGTACTCTTTATTGTGCACTATATTACACAAGGTAGATAGCACTCTACATGACTTTTATGCTTAAGACCAATCATCTCACGAAGCATTTCCATTGTTATTAACCATTAATTAAAGACAACAGATGGAGCATTTTGTTACCTTTAAACAAATATTTCAAGATGCTGCAACCAGAACCTTAATACATTATGGAATTTCCTAACAAATATTACATAGACCCAAATATACAGCACACCATCCAATAAAAAATCATTATAATACACACCATCTAACTTAAAAGTCTGGCATATGAAAATTTAGACCTTCGATAGAAAACGCTGAATTTCAACAGGAAATATCAAATACATGCTTCCCTGTCCGATGTATAAATATGTGTAATTCTCAATTGATGCACTTTTGAAATCTTCTAACTCACATAACACCATAATTACAGTGATTGTGCAACATATTTTTTAGAAAGCATGCATAAGCCTTTGAGTATAAACACAACTTTTGGTAGGGAGTCAATAACACCCCTAGGTAGCCAAGCCTTTGAGTATAAACAAAAATGATTTCTCAAGCTTTCTTTTGCTTCATGGAGCTGTAATTATTGCTAACAGAAACAAAATAGAAATCACATGATAAAAAAGAAACAACGCAATAGGAGAAAAATGAGGCATACTACGTGGCCATGTCGCTGACCTGGCCATCACAACCTCCGAGACCAAGGGGCGAGGAGGTGGCGGCATCAGCTCCAATGAACCTATGACACCAAAATGATTATGTTTGCCGTCCTCGATCGTCGGCATCATCGACTCAGTGGTCGGTCCCCTTCTATCTTCTTCCCCATGGATTGGGATTGATTCGACATATGATCAGAACAACAAACAAAATCGAAAGTCACAAAGAATTATAGCCTAGTAATCGACAACAAAAGAGTGTGAACGAGACTTTCAAACAGAAGGTACAAGTGAAGGAGTCATTTTGTGCTCAGTATATATGATGTAGTAATACATAATAACTTGTAGTGAGAAATTTTTTACACACATTCGCAAAGGCAGAAGAAATTTGATCCACACATACATACTAATCGAGCAATCATTTAAGGACAGAAGGAAAGCATATAAAAAATGTAAGGAGCGAACAAAAGCATCACGTGATATTACTGCTCAAGCATAATCAGAATATCAATAGAGCCTTCCTTCTAGTAATGCTCAGTCAGCCAAATTAAGAAATATCGGTAACACATGCATATCTATTAATGATATTAGTGAACAATGCAAAAAGCAAAGGATTCCATTTGTCGCAATTAGTACACACGACAACTACTTCATAAGTTCATATGACCAATCAATTAGACCACATGGTTAAATTCATTCATAGATGAACAATAGATGAACAACTAACAAAAGTCAAGAAGGATCCTTACAAAAACAATGATTGGTCAGGAATTTGGAAGGAGGGAGGGTCTATTATTAACGCTAGTGAAGGCGCATGTCATGCCAACTCTACAAAGTTAATTCCATTTACAAAAATCACATCGGAAAAGTATTGTGCATTCATGTTCTAGTCTTAATATCCCTTAGGTAATCTTTTTTTCAGCTGAATGACGATCATGTCAAGCTAAACGAAGAGGACGCCGACAGGGCCACATTGTTCCCTGCCCACCACCGCCCACTTCCACACGCCACCATCCATGTTCACCGCCTGGATGCCGGCCCCAGCTCTCAAGCCCCTAGAACCGGTGCGCCCACGGGTCGCCGCGTTGGGTATGTACCCGCCGCCACCGCGTTGGACCTTCTCGTCCTACAATGCAATAGCCATTGCCTTAGTTGTCTACATCAGACATCTGAAATGAAACAAAAGTCAAATGCTACTAATTAGACGTAATACATCAAAATGTCAAACAGAGTCAACACTTTAATTATGCTTCATAGGATAAGAATCAAATATACATAGTTAAACCAAATACTTAACAAAGTGTCAACAACATTTCACAGATTTTTTCAGAATTTTTGAAGCACTAACCTGGCTTGGCTCAATGCCAATGTGGTTCAGCATATCAATGCATAGATGTAGGAATCATCCTTGTACTCTGCACAAACAAGGGAAAAACATGAGCTTTCATGTTTCCGTGTATTATAGTTGAGCAGAAGCGATACATGGACAGTAGTATGAATGTACAACAGTGGGAAAGTTGAGGTTCCCTGGGCTGAATGTCGATGAAAGGTGCCTCCCATTTGCCCTTGTAGTCCAGGTTCCTAATTATCTGACTACACAAATATCCCATGTCAGAAGTTGCAATGCCAATGCACACTGCTGTTTGTCTACAATTTTACTATCTAATCTTACTCTATCAGAAGTACCTTTTGCATCCATGGTCTCTTGCACCGGGGTACGTACCAAACTCCTAACTTCTTACAACTGATGATATTGTTAGGCGATGGAATTTGGAGTAACTTCTTGCTGACAACTAATGATATTGTTGGGCATTGAATTAATTGAACCACCCAAACTACTTTCAATCCTTTCTCGAAAGACAAATCAAGGAGACCACGAGATAGAAAAAGAGAGAAACTTACCATTAAGATAGAGGACAAGTCAGGCAGTCTTGCACATGGTGTTGGTAGGCAGCACCGCCGTTGTCGGGACAGTTCACGCCCCAAATCCATATCCTCCATTTTTGCAAGATTCTGTACACCACATCTTTCTTAATAAAGTGGGAGAAACCATAAATCGACTATCAATCATCATTAAGTGTAGAATATGGTCATTAAAATCATTGCACATCGCTTGCTTGATTCTCCTCTATTAAATTAGCATTCATCACGGTGCCTTCTAAAGACAAGGCATGACAGAAACACAAAGCACAGCCCAAGCACATTGGTTTATGTACCATACTCATTGTAAATAATTAGAAGCTTCTGTAAGATGTGACACTGTTTACATGTTTGGAGTGAATTGCATCCTCGTCCAAAGGATAGAAGAACTGAATGCTTATGTACTTATAAAATACAAAAGTGAAAAGGGTATTAAATCATGTTGGGTTAAAAACCTTACGTTCCCATGGTTCTTTCTCAGATCAAAGAACTCAAAATATCAGCAGTGGATATTGGAGGCAGGAGAAGAAACGACGTGACCTTCACCCACATCCTTAATGGCCAGCCTCATCTCTATGCCCAGGACGATCTGAAGCCTCCCTCAATAATTCGACACCTGCACGATGACCGACCGTCAGATCACAACACTCGGCTTGGGCAACGAATTCGAGGGATTTCTAGACCAAGCGTTGAGAGTACCTAGGGGTCACCTTGGTTTTTGTACACGACAAAGAGGAGTGCGGGAGGCGAGCCCCAACCCATCGAGACCACGATGCCTTGAGAGAAAGCTAGGGGAAGCGATGGTGAAGCACGACATCATGGCGCACGTGCCCTACGTCTCAACGCTACAGTCGAGCGTCGCCATGTAGCCGCACAACAGCTTGCACTCCATGAGTTACATACTATTTTCGCTCACACGACGAACGCCATCCGCCCGTCACTGAGACCCATCCTCTCAACCCTGCTGCTCCATGATCACGCGACGCCGTGTTAGTTAATGCAGAAACATAGGAGGCGGGCATCGTAAGGTAAAAAGTCCGGTTTGGACGGGATGAAAGACGAACCAAAATAAAGCAAAATTGGACAGGGAAGGGGGTGGATGAGGAGGCGAACATACAACGAGGTCGGGGTGGCTGTGGCCGAAGCATGAGGCTCGGCCTCCTCGCCGACGACCAGATCCGCCGTCAGACATGATGAGGTCATCAGCCCCGTGAACTAGATCCCGCCAACAGGGTGATGCAAAGGAGAGGTGCGGCGGCGTCCTACGGGTGAGGACGGCGGGGGAGGTGAGGGAGCAGCTGAGCGCGGTGGTGCGGCTGCGTCCCTCGGGAAGACGAACGGCGAGCGGCCCGAGGCGGGAGGCGGCGAGGGGGAGAGAAGAGTCGTGCGGTGCGGGGTGAAAGCCGACTCGCTCGGTTTGTAGCAGGGTACTGCTATAATCGAAACATTTCCTTTGATGTAATTTGACTACGTATGGAAAGATTAATCAGTGATTGACCGACTTATGGTAAGTTAATTAATTTAGATTTGATTTTTAAATATTGATTAGAGATTAACCGTGATTGATTCTCTCCCATAAAGACATTACTAAATAATTTGTGTCCACATGGAAAGTTCTGATCCGTTTGGCTTTCGGTACATGGGATGGTGGAAGGAAAGACGAAAATAAACCGGACGAAAATAAACCAGACGAATAATAACCGTGGACGCAATCCTACCAACTGCTCCATTAGGAGTAGAGATTTTCTCTGCTAGAATTAGACCAAAAACCGCATTAAAATTTTAATGATAAAGTAAATGTTCATTTGATTTAATTATTATTATACTCCACATGGTTTTACACATATATAAAACTATGCCACGATTGGAAAATCATATGTCTATAAAAGTACCGAGTCAAAACATCATCAATTTAGAATGTTTATTTGAATGAATCATCAAACTCCTCTTAATGTTGCTAGCCCGTGCGACCGCACGGGTTGACGACTAGTCTTACTTAAAGCATTACTCTGTTCTTATGAACTTAATACTCTAGATGCATGCTGGATAGCGGTCGATGTGTGGAGTAATAGTACTAGATGCAGAATCGTTTCGGTCTACTTGTCACGGACGTGATGCCTATATACATGATCATACCTAGATATTCTCATAACTATGCTCAATTCTATTAATTGCTCGACAGTAATTCGTTTACCCACCGTAATACTTATGCTCTTGAGAGAAGTCACTAGTGAAACATATGGCCCCCAGGTCTATCTTCCATCATATTAGTCTTCAATACTTAGCTATTTCTATTTCCGTTTATTTTACTTTGCATCTTTATTTATCTTTATCATAAAAATACCAAAAATATTATCTTATCATATCTATCAGATCTCACTCTCGTAAGTGACCGTGAAGGGATTGACAACCCCTTTATCGTGTTGGTTGCGAGGTTCTTATTTGTTTGTGTAGGTGCGTGGGACTCGAGCGTGATCTCCTACTGGATTGATACCTTGGTTCTCAAAAACCAAGGGAAATACTTACGCTACTTTACTGCATCACCCTTTCTTCTTCAAGGAAAAACCAATGCAGTGCTCAAGAGGTAGCAAGAAGGATTTCTGGCGCCGTTGCCAGGGAGATTCGCGCCAAATCAAGTCAAGATTTGACTCCCGACAACGAGCCATTACTGGCACCGTTGCCGGAGAGTCTACGCACAAGTCAAGACATACCAAGTACCCATCACAAACTCTTATCCTCGCATTTCATTATTTTTCATTTGCCTCTCGTTTTCCTCTCCCCCACTTCCCCCTTGCCGTTTTATTTGCCCTTCTTCTGTCCGTCTTTCCATTTGCTTTGATGGCTTACTTGGCTCGTTTGCTCGTTTGGCTAGATTAGTTGTTTATTTATTGCTAAACAGAGAACCTAAGATCTATGGATCCTCATCCGCTTACTAATCTTTTTAAGAGATCTAATACGTCTCCGTCGTATCTACTTTTCCAAACACTCTTGCCCTTGTTTTGGACTCTAACTTGTATGATTTGAATGGAACTAACCCGGACTGACGTTGTTTTCAGCAGAAATTCCATGATGTTGTTTTATGTGCAGAAAACAAAAGTTCTCGGAATGACCTGAAACTCCATGGAATATCTTACAATAAATAATAAAAAATCCTCGCCAAAGATTAAGACCAGGGGGCCCACACCTTGCCACGAGGGTGGGGGTGCGCCCCCCTAGGGCGCACCCCCTACCTCGTGGGCCCCCTGGAGACCTCCCAACTCCAACTCCAACTCTATATAACTGCTTTTGGAGAGAAAAAAATAGGAGAGAAGAAATCATCGCATTTTACGATACGGAGCCGCCGCCAAGCCCTAAAACCTCTCGGGAGGGCTGATCTGGAGTCCGTTCGGGGCTCCGAAGAGGGGGATTCGTCACCGTCGTCATCATCAACCATCCTCCATCACCAATTTCATGATGCTCACCGCCGTGCGTGAGTAATTCCATCGTAGGCTTGCTGGACGGTGATGGGTTGGATGAGATTTATCATGTAATCGAGTTAGTTTTGTTAGGGTTTGATCCCTAGTATCCACTTTGTTCTGAGATTGATGTTGCTATGACTTTGCTATGCTTAATGCTTGTCACTAGGGCCCGAGTGCCATGATTTCAGATCTGAACCTATTATGTTTTCATCAATATATGAGAGTTCTTGATCCTATCTTGCAAGTCTATAGTCACCTATTATGTGTCATGATCCGTTAACCCCGAAGTGACAATAATCGGGATACTTACCGGTGATGACCGTAGTTTGAGGAGTTCATGTATTCACTATGTGCTAATGCTTTGTTCCAGTTCTCTATTAAAAGGAGACCTTAATATCCCTTAGTTTCCATTAGGACCCCGCTGCCACGGGAGGGTAGGACAAAAGATTTCATGCAAGTTCTTTTCCATAATCACGTATGACTATATTCGGAATACATGCCTATATTACATTGACGAATTGGAGCTAGTTCTGTGTCACCCTATGTTATGACTGTTACATGATGAACCGCATCCGGCATAATTATCCATCATTGATCCATTGCCTATGAGCTTTCCATATAGTGGTTTACGCTTATTTACTTTCCCGTTGCTATTGTTACAATCACTACATAATACCAAAAATATTACTTTGCTTTCATTACTCTTTTGTTACCGTTACCATCACTATCATATTACTTTGCTACTAAACACTTTGCTGCAGATACTAAGTTTCCAAGTGTGGTTGAATTGACAACTCAGCTGCTAATACTTGAGAATATTCTTTGGCTCCCCTTGTGTCGAATCAATAAATTTTGGTTCAATACTCTACCCTCGAAAGCTGTTGTGATCCCCTATACTTGTGGGTTATCAAGACTAATTTCTGGCGCCGTTGCCGGGGAGCATAGCTCTATTCTTTGAGTCACTTGGGATTTATATTTGCTGGACACTATGAAGAATTTGAAAGACGCTAAGACAACAATTTATCCCTCAACTACGAGGGGAGGTAAGGAACTGCCATCTAGCTCTGCACTTGATTCACCTTCTGTTATGAGCACTATTCAAGATATCTTCCGATGTTCTGATAAATCGGCCGATTTATCGCTTACCGTTGTCTGGCCGATAAGATAAATCGGCCGATAAATCAACCGATATGGCGATAAATCGGCCGATATGCCGATAAACTGGCCGATTTACCCCTTATCATGGGTCGACCGATAAGTTCCCGATAAGCGATATCCCCAACATTGGTTATGAGTAAGCTTGCGACACCTAAACCTGCTTCTGCTATTCGTTCTGATATGTCGCATGTTATTGATGCTACTACTTCTGCTATACATGATACTTATGATGAAACTACTTCTATGCTTGATACTACTGTGCCACTTGGTGATTTTCTCGAGGAACGACTTGCTAGGGCCAGAGAGATTGAAAATATTGAATCTGATTATGATGATGAAAGTGATGATGAAGAATCACTTGTTATTCCCGAGGGTTATTTATTTGATCAAGAAGCTTCTTTAGCTATTTTAGCTTGCAAAGATAGACATGAACTCAAAAGGTTATTAGCTAAATGGAATAAGCAATCTCTAAATGCTAGGATGAGACCTGACCCTGCTTTTGCTACTTCACCTATCTGTGTTACTGATAAGGATTATGAATTCTCTGTTGATCCTGATATAATTACTTTGGTTGAATCTGATCATTTTCATGGTTATGAATCTGAAACTGTTGTGGCACATCTTACTAAATTAAATGATATAGCCACCCTGTTCACTAATGATGAGAGATCTCGCTACTTTTATATCCTTAAAATATTTCCATTCTCATTAATGGGTGATGCTAAGATATGGTTTAATTCTCTTGATCCTGGTTGTGTGCATAGTCCCCAGGATATGATTTACTACTTCTCTGCTAAATATTTCCCTGCTCATAAGAAACAAGCTGCTTTAAAGGAAATATACAACTTTGTGCAAATTAAAGAAGAGAGTCTCCCACAAGCTTGGGGCAGGCTTCTCAAGTTACTTAATGCTTTGCCTGATCATCCTCTTAAGAAAAATGAAATACTTGATGTCTTTTACAATGGACTAACCGATGCTTCCAGAGATTACCTGGATAGTTGTGCTGGTTCTCTTTTCAGGGAAAGAACACCGGATGAAGCTGAAATCTTATTGAATAATATGTAGACAAATGAAAATAATTGGGCACCTCCTGAGCCAGCTCCTGCTCCAATTAATGATCCTATTCCTAAACCAACTCCGAAAAAGAGAGGTATTCTATTTCTCAGTCCCGAAGATATGCAAGAGGCAAAGAAATCTATGAAAGAAAAAGGTATTAAAGCTGAAGATGTTAAGAATTTACCTCCTATTGAAGAAATACATGATCTTCATTTACCGCCTGCCGAAGAAACATATGATCTTAATCCTTTATTTATTGAAGAACCTCCTGATCCCGATAACCCAACACAGGTAGTAAAGGTAAATTCTCTCTATAGATATGATAAAGCTGAAATCCCTCCTGCTAAAATTGCTAATCAATGCTTGGATGAGTTTGATAATTTTATGTTTAAACAAGAAGACTTCAATGCTTATTATGGTAGACAATTAAAACAAGATGCTGATATGATTAAATACTTGGGTGATTATATGGCTAATATTAAAGGTGAACTTAAACTTATTAGTAAACATGCTTCCATGGTTACCACTCAAGTAGAACAAGTACTTAAAGCTCAAAAAGAATTGCTCAATGAGATGAATAGTACGAAAAATAATTATGTTGTTAAAGTGGCTACTAGAACTGGTAGAATGACTCAGGAACCTTTGTATCCTGAAGGCCACCCTAAGAGAATTGAACAAGATTCTCAGAGAAATAATATTGATGCACCTAGTTCTTCTAAAAAGAAGAAAAAGAAAATGATAGAACTGTGCAAACCTCTAGTGAACCTATTGCTGAACCACCTGATAATCCAAATGATATCTCTATGTCTGATGCCGAAACACAATCTGGCAATGAACATGAACCTAATGAAAATGTTAATGATGATGTTCATAATGATGCTCAACCTAGTAATGATAATGATGTAGAAATTGAACCTGCTGTTGATCTTGATAACCCACAATCAAAGAATCAACGTTATGATAAGAAAGACTTTGTTGCTAGGAAACATGGTAAAGAAAGAGAGCCTTGGGTTCAAAAACCCATGCCTTTTCCTCCCAAACCATCCAAGAAAAAGGATGATGAGGATTTTGAGCGCTTTGCTGAAATGATTAGACTTATCTTTTTGCGTATGCGATTGACTGATATGCTCAAAATGAATCCTTATGTTAGGTACATGAAAGATATTGTTACAAATAAAAGAAAGATACCAGAAGCTGAAATTTCCACCATGCTTGCTAATTATACTTTTAAGGATGGAATACCAAAGAAACTTGGAGATCCAGGAGTACCTACTATACCAGGCTCCATTAAAAGAAACTATGTTAAAACTGCTTTATGTGATCTTGGAGCCGGTGTTAGTGTTATGCCTCTCTCTTTATATCGTAGACTTGACTTGAATAAGTTGACACCTACTGAAATATCTTTGCAAATGGCTGATAAATCAACTGCTATACCTGTTGGTATTTGTGAGGATGTGCCTGTTGTGGTTGCAAACGTTACTATTTTAACGTACTTTGTTATTCTTGATATTCCCGAGAACGATAGTATGTCTATTATTCTTGGAAGACCTTTTCTTAATACTGCAGGGGCTGTTATTGATTGCGATAAAGGCAATGTCACTTTTCATGTTAATGGTAATGAGCATACGGTACACTTTCCGAGGAAACAACCTCAAGTTCATAGTATCAATTCTATCGGAAAAATTCCATTGATTATATTTGGAGGTTTTGAATTTCCTCTTCGTACTGTCAAGAAGAAATATGATATACTTATTATTGGGGATGTGCATATCCCCGTTGAGGTAACCTGGTGTTATTCGAAATTTCTCCGGTTTCATGTTAATCAGAATGAGTTTGTTAACAAGACTTGATCAACCTTGTTAGTGGATTCCTTTTGACGAGCATGAGATGGATGAAACTAGAAGCACAACCTTCTGTACCCTCTCTATACTTTCTGTTATTTAGTTGAAATAAAGTAAAAATAAATAATTTTCTGTCTGTTATCTCATTATCCGTGCAATATAAAAATACCTCGAAAATAAAAGTTCTCCAAATGCCCTGAAAATTAAATACGATTTTTTCTAGAATATTTGAGGATTTATGGAACAAAGAACACACCAGGGGGGTCAACCACCTTGCCACGAGGGTGGAGGGCGCGCCCCTTGCCTCGTGGGCCCACAGTGGTCCTCCTCCACTTATTCCTGCACCCATCCTCTTATTCTTCCTCCCACAAACACGAAAAACCAACTCAAGCACGGGTTCCAGCCCTCTTTGCTGCCATTTTCGATCTCCTTGCTCAAAGCACCTCTCACAAAACTGCTTGGGGAGATTTTTCCTTGGTATGTGACTCCTCCATTGGTCCAATTAATTTTTGTTCTAGTGCTTTATTCATTGCAAATTTGTGTTGCTTAGGTGACCCTGTTCTTGAGCTTGCATATCAAATTTATATGGTCAAAAGTAGTTTTGATGCATGATATAGGCCCTAGGCACTTGTAGGAGTGGTTGCTATCAATATTATTGAGTTTGGTTTACTTTTATTTTGAAGTTACTAAAAAATTTCAGAATTTTTCAGAGGAAGAAAAATGTTTAGGAAAATGTTCCAAGGTGGTTCTTCAAGGAAGCAAGGACCCAGGCTTGCAATGCGTGATGCTGACGAAGAGCCGCCAAGAGACGCTCCAGTGCGTCCTTGTGAGTGGCCTTCTGAATGGGGTAGTGTTAGGGATCCCCCTAAATCTTATACCATGGACTTAGAGGATTTCACTTTTTCTTGCAAACTTCCAAAATGGGGTAGTGTTAGGGATCCCCCTAAATCTGAATTTAGAAACTTTCTTGCTAGTATAACTGTAGGGGAATCTAGAAATATAACGCAAGCTACCATAGGGAGCATTCACTTTCCTGCTATACATTATTTTGCTCTCTTCATAGGTAGGTGCATAAATGCTAAGGATGAAGGATGTCACATGTGTGTCCCTGACCTTAGCATTCTCATGAGTGATGTGCTAGGAGACCAATCTTATCATATGGGAGCCATTGTAGCTCATAGGTTGCATCATAATAGATATAATGGAGATTTCTTTGGAGGGATTTATGCAACCCGCTTAGCTAAATTTCTTGAGATAGACGTTTGTGAAGGAGACATGGAGTTGCCACCTGCTTATTTAGATTTTGATTCTATGGTTTCTCACCATTTTGTCGAGAGGAACGAATCACCTCTCCAGTACCGACTAATCTTTGACAGACGCCGTGCTGTCCATATTACTCTCCCTGCTCCTGCTTTTTTGATTATCAGGCTAGAGGAGGATATACTATTACCAGAGAGGAGGCAGATGAGTACGAGAGGAGAGTGGAGGCCGCTCGTCGCCACACTGCAGCTCAGGAGGCAATAGCCGCTGCATCACAGTACGACCCCAACAACTATTATTATGGATATCAGCCAGGCCAGCCGTGGCCATAAACCAACTTAGGCCAAAAGCCTAAGCTTGGGGGAGTACGTATTTCTCACCGACATTACATTTATGTTCACACACACTCATTGCTAGATGTCGGTGCTCATACTTTTTCATTGTATCATCCATGCTAGTTTATTTCCTTTTATGCTTTCTTCTTGTGTGTTTAATAAACCTTAAGAAAAAACCAAAAAAATTGGTTGTAGCTTTTAATTAATTTACTTTCCATGCTTGTAGTAGTTATTAAAAAGGAAACCCAAAAATATTTCCCGTTCTTCTTTTGCTTGTTGGGAGCTTTCCCGTGTAAATAGTTTTATTTCTTTTCTTTTCTTTGGGGGTCAGTAGGAGAAGACCATAATTAAATTGTTGAAGTGGCTTTTATATGCTTTATTGTTGATTTAACCAAGAGCCCATATTGCTTTGTCTTCTCCTGTTTATTGAATGCTCGCAGATTCCAGCTTAGTCCAATGCACGTGCACTCTTATTATTATTCACATCGTTCGGTCGTGCAAGTGAAAGGCAATTATGATGATATATGATGGACTGACTGAGATGAGAAAAGATGGTATGAACTTGGCCTCTTTTGTTTTTGTAGATATGATGTGTTCATCGTTCTTGATTCAGCTTGTTATGAATAAACATGTTCGCAATGACAATTAGAGATCATAGTTGCTTGTGACATGCTTGATTAGCTATGAGTTATAATGGTTTACCTTGCGTGCCAACATGCTATTAAAATGGTTATGATGTGGTATGATAGGGTGGTATCCTCCTCTGAATGATTTAAGTGACTTGACTTGGCACATGTTCATGCATGTAGTTGAAACAAATCAACATAGCTTCACGATATTTATGTTCATGGTGGATTATATCCTACTCATGCTTGCATCCAATGTTTATTAATTTTAATGCATGTACATGGCTTTTGTCGCTCTCTAGTTGGTCGCTTCCCAGTCTTTTGCTAGCCTTCACCTATACTAAGAGGGAATACTGCTTGTGCATCCAATCCCTTAAACCCCAAAGTTATTCCAGATGAGTCCACTATACCTTCCTATATGCGGTATCTACCTGCCGTCCCAAGTAAATTTGTATGTGCCAAACTCTAAACCTTCAAATAATCATCCTGTTTTGTATGCTTGAATAGCCCATGTATCAACTAGGGCTGCCTGTATCTTCCATGCTAGGCGGGTTATTCTCAAGAGGAGTGGACTCCGCTCCTCACTCATGAGAAAATGGCTGGTCACCGGGATGCCCAGTCCCATGCTTTATACAAACTAAATCAAAATAATTGCAAAACAAAACTCCCCCTGGGACCTGATGTATGTTGGAGGCACTCGTTGTTTCAAGCAAGCCATGGATTGATGTTTGTTGGTGGAGGGGGAGTATAAACTTTACCATTCTGTTTGGGAACCGCCTATAATGTGTGTAGCATGGAAGATATCGCCATCTCTTGGTTGTTATGTTGACAATGAAAGTATACCGCTCAAAATATTATTCACCTCTATTTCAAAACCGAGCTCTGGCACCTCTACAAATCCCTGCTTCCCTCTGCGAAGGGCCTATCTATTTACTTTTATGTTGAGTCATCACCCTCTTATGAAAAGCACTAGCTGGAGAGCGCAGCTGTCATTTGCATTCATCACTGTTAATTTATATTGGGTGTGACTATGATTGGATCTCTTTTACCATGAATTACAATGTCTAGTCAGTCCTTGATCTTTAAAGGTGCTATGCATTTATGTTTTGCGGTCTCAGAAAGGGCTAGCGAGATACCATCTTGTTATATCATATTATGATTGTTTTAAGAAAGCGTTGTCATCCGAGATTTATTATTATGGCTTGCTAGTTGATTATGCTATTGATATGGGTAATCATGAGACCTGAATGCTAGCTTGACATATTTACAACAACAAGAGCAAACAGAGTTTGTAAAAGTTTTTCTTTATTTCTTTCAGTTTGTCAACTGAATTGCTTGAGGACAAGCAAGGGTTTAAGCTTGGGGGAGTTGATACGTCTCCGTCGTATCTACTTTTCCAAACACTTTTGCCCTTGTTTTGGACTCTAACTTGTAGGATTTGAATGGGACTAACCCGGACTGACGCTATTTTTAGCAAAATTGCCATGATGTTGTTTTATGTGCAGAAAAAAAAGTTCTCGGAATGACCTAAAACTCCATGAAATATCTTACAATAAATAATAAAAACTCCTCGCCAAAGATGAAGACCAGGGGGCCCACACCCTTGCCACGAGGGTGGGGGCGCCCCCCCTAGGGCGCGCCCCCCTACCTTGTGGGCCCCCTGGAGACCTCCCGACTCCAACTCCAACTCTATATAACTGCTTTCGGGGAGAAAATATAGGAGAGAAGAAATCATCATGTTTTACGATACGAAGCCGCCGCCAAGCCCTAAAACCTCTCGGGAGGGATGATCTGGAGTCCGTTCGGGGCTCCGGAGGGGGATTCGTCACCGTCGTCATCATCAACCATCCTCCATCACCAATTTCATGATGCTCACCGCCGTGCGTGAGTAATTCCATCGTAGGCTTGCTGGACGGTGATGGGTTGGATGAGATCTATCATGTAATCGAGTTAGTTTTGTTAGGGTTTGATCCCTAGTATCCACTATGTTCTAAGATTGATGTTGCTATGACTTTGCTATGCTTAATGCTTGTCACTAGGGCCCGAGTGCCATGATTTCAGATCTGAACCTATTATGTTTTCATCAATATATGAGAGTTCTTGATCCTATCTTGCAAGTCTATAGTCACCTATTATGTGTTATGATCCGTTAACCCCGAAGTGACAATAATCGGGATACTTACCGGTCATGACCGTAGTTTGAGGAGTTCATGTATTCACTATGTGCTAATGCTTTGTTCCGGTTCTCTATTAAAAGGAGACCTTAATATCCCTTAGTTTCCATTAGGACCCCGCTGCCATGGGAGGGTAGGACAAAAGATTTCATGCAAGTTCTTTTCCATAAGCATGTATGACTATATTCGGAATACATGCCTATATTACATTGACGACTTGGAGCTAGTTCTGTGTCACCCTATGTTATGACTATTACATGATGAACTGCATCCGACATAATTATCCATCATTGATCCATTGCCTACGAGCTTTCCATATACTGGTTTACGCTTATTTACTTTCCCGTTGCTATTGTTACAATCACTACATAATACCAAAAATATTACTTTGCTTTCATTACTCTTTTGTTACCGTTACCATCACTATCATATTACTTTGCTACTAAACACTTTGCTGCAGATACTAAGTTTCCAGGTGTGGTTGAATTGACAACTCAGCTGCTAATACTTGAGAATATTCTTTGGCTCCCCTTGTGTTGAATCAATAAATTTGGGTTGAATACTCTACCCTCGAAAGCTATTGCGATCCCCTATACTTGTGGGTTATCAAGATCCAATTATGATGAACCAATTGCTAGTGAGTTTTGTGCACTAGATTATCTTTATGAAGTTTTGCTTGAAATTCATGAATTTAAAAATTGTGATGAAGTACTTTATGGAGTGATTCACGATGAATCTTTGAATAGAAAGAATGATTGCAATGATGATAGTATAAATTCTATTAATGTCAATTGTGCTTATAATATGCAAAACCCTAAGCTTGGGGATGCTAGTTTTGCCATGTCTACTATTTGTTGCAATGATCATGATTGGGGTGATTCTTCTTTTGATCTTGAAAATTTATTTAAGCCCCATGATGAATATGAGATTGATAATAGTGTTTGCAATATTATTCCAAGTGGGTTTGGAAGAGTGTCAACTTTAGATCCCACATATTTGGAGAACGTTCAATCTTATGAAGTTTTTGATAAAAGTGGGTTTGGAGAGGTCATGACTTTAGTTAATGTTAATCCCACTATTTTTGAAAAGTGTCAACTTTGCATGCATGTGGATCGTGTTGAAAATATTTTATGTGATAGATATTTTGTTGAATTTGCTTATGATCCCACATGCAATTATTATGAGAGAGGAAAATATGTTGGTAGAAATTTTCATGTTACTAAATTACCTCTCGTTATGTTGAGATTGTTATTGTTTCTTTCCGCTTCCTTGCATATGCTAGTTTTTGCTTGCCTTGATAATTTGTTTTCCTATAAGATGCCTATGCATAGGAAGTATGTTAGACTTATATGTGTTTGTCACGTGTTTTATGATGCTCTCTTTGTGCTTTAATGCTTGTCTTTCATGTGAGCATCATTGAAATCTTATGCCTAGCTATAAGGCTTTAAAAAAGCGCTTGTTGGGAGACAACCCAATATTTTTCCTTGCTGTTATTAAATAAATAATTTATATAGCCTCTTTTTTGTTGTGTTTTTTGTGTTTAATTAGTGTTTGTGCCAAGTAGAACTGTTGGGAAGACTTGGGAAGGTCTTTTTTGCTCTTGCTGTAAAAAACAGAAACTTTAGCGCTCACGAGAATTGCTGCCATTTTTATTTTCAAAGTGATATTTAGTTAATTCTTTTTTCAGATGATTAATAGATAAATTCCTCACGTCCACCAATTTATTTTAGAATGTTTGGGGTTGCAGAAGTTGCGTTAGATACATATTACTACAGACTGTTCTATTTTTGACAGATTCTGTTTTTCGTGTGTTGTTTGCTTATTTTGATGAATCTATGGCTAGTAAAATAGTTTATAAACCATAGAGAAGTTGTAATACATTAGGTTTAACACCAATATAAATCAATAATGAGTTCATTACAGTACCTTGAAGTGGTGTTTTGTTTTCTTTCGCTAACGAAGCTCATGAGATTTTCTATTTAAGTTTTGTGTTGTGAAGTTTTCAAGTTTTGGGTAAAGATTTGATGGATTATGGAACAAGGAGTGGCAAGAGCCAAAGCTTGGGGATGCCCATGGCACCCCAAGTTAAAATTCAAGGACACCAAAAATCCTAAGCTTGGGGATGCCCCGGAAGGCATCCCCTCTTTTGTCTTCGTCTATCGGTAACTTTACTTGGAGCTATATTTTTATTCACCACATGATATGTGTTTTGCTTGGAGCGTCTTGTATGATTTGAGTATTTGCTTTTTAGTTTACCACAATAATCCTTGCTGTAGACACCTTTTGAGAGAGACTGACATGATTTGGAAATTATTAGAATACTCTATGTGCTTCACTTATATCTTTTGAGCTATATAGTTTTTGCTCTAGTGCTTTACTTATATCTTTTAGAGCACGGCGGTGGTTTTATTTTATAGAAATAATTGATCTCTCATGATTCACTTATATTATTTTGAGAGTCCTTTAGAACAACATGGAAATTTTCTTTTAGGAATAATATAAAAACTATCATACAAGTGCATTGAATACTATGAGAAGTTTGATACTTGATAATTATTTTGAGATATGGAGATGGTGATATTAGAGTCATGCTAGTTGAGTAGTTGTGAATTTGAAGAATACTTGTGTTAAATTTTGTGATTCCCGTAGCATGCACGTATGGTGAACCCTTGTGTGATGAAGTCGGAGCATGATTTATTTATTGATTGTCTTCCTTATGAGTGGCAGTAGGGGACGAGCGATGGTCTTTTCCTACCAATCTATCCCCCTAGGATCATGAGTGTAATACTTTGCTTTGATAACTTGTAGATTTTTTCAATAAGTATGTGAGTTCTTTATGACTAATGTTGAGTCCATGGATTATACGCACTCTCACCCTTCCACCATTGCTAGCCTCTCTAATATCGCGCAACTTTCTCCCATACCATAAACCCACCATATACCTTCCTAAAAACAGCCACCATACCTAACTATTATGGCATTTCCATGGCCATTCCGATATATATTGCCATGCAACTTTCCACCGTTCCGTTATTAGGACATGCTTCATCATTGTCATATTGCTTGCATGATCATGTAGTTGACATCGTATTTATGGCAAAGCCACCGTTCATAATTTTCATACATGTCACTCATGCATCATTGCACATCCCGGTACACCACCGGAGGCATTCACATAGAGTCATATATTGTTCTAAGTATTGAGTTGTAATTCTTGAGTTGTAAGTAAATCAAGTGTGATGATCATCATTATTAGAGCATTGTCCAAAGTTAGGAAAGGATGATGGAGACTATGATTCTCCCACAAGTCGGGATGAGACTCCGGACGAAAATAAAAAAAGAGAGAGAAAAGAGGCCAAAAAGAAAAAAAGAAAGAAGGCCCAAAGAAAAAAAGGAAAAAATAAAAAGAGAGAAAAAGAGAGAAGGGGCAATGCTACTATCCTTTTTCCACACTTGTGCTTCAAAGTAGCACCATGATCTTCATGATAGAGAGTCTCCTATGATATCACTTTCATATACTAGTGGGAATTTTTCATTATAGAACTTGGCTTGTATATTCCAATGATGGGCTTCCTCAAAATTCCCTAGGTCTTCATGAGCAAGCAAGTTGGATGCACACCCACTTAGTTCTTTTGTTGAGCTTTCATACACTTATAGCTCTAGTGCATCCGTTGCATGGCAATCCCTACTCACTCACATTGATATCTATTAATGGGCATCTCCATAGCATGTTGATACGCCTAGTTGATGTGAGACTGTCTTCTCATTTTTGTCTTCTCCACAACCACCATTCTATTCCACATATAGTGCTATATCCATGGCTCATGCTCATGTATTGCGTGAATATTGAAAAAGTTTGAGAACATCAAAAGTATGAAACAATTGCTTGGCTTGTCATCGGGGTTGTGCATGATTTAAATATTTTATGTGGTGAAGATAGAGCATAGACAGACTATATGATTTTGTTGGGATAACTTTCTTTGGCCATGTTATTTTGAGAAGACATAATTGCTTAGTTAGTATGCTTGAAGTATTATTATTTTTATGTCAATATTAAACTTTTATCTTGAATCTTTCGGATCTGAACATTCATGCCACAATAAAGAAAAAATACATTGAGAAATATGTTAGAAAGCATTCCACATCAAAAATTCTTCTTTTATAATTTACCTACTTGAGGACGAGCAGGAATTAAGCTTGGGGATGCTTGATACGTCTCCAACGTATCTATAATTTTTGATTGCTCCATGCTATTATATTATCTATTTTGGATGTTGATGGGCTTTAGTTTACACTTTTATATCATTTTTGGGACTAACCTACTAATCGGAGGCCCAACCCAAATTGTTGTTTTTTGCCTATTTTAGAGTTTCGCCGAAAAGAAATATCAAACGGAGTCCAAACAAAATGAAACCTTCGGGAACGTGATTTTCTCAACAAACATGATCCATGAGACTTGGAGTGGGCGTCAAGAAACAACCGAGGAAGCCACGAGGCAGGGGGCGTGCCTACCCCCTGGGCACGCCCTCCATCCTCGTGGGCCCCTCGTTGCTCCACCGACGTACTTCTTCCTCCTATATATATCCACGTACCCCCCCCCCAAACATCCAGGAGCACCACGAAAACCTAATTCCATCGCCGCAACCTTCTATACCCGAGAGATCCCATCTTGGGGCCTTTTCCGGAGCTCCACCGGAGGGGGCATTGATCACGGAGGGCCTCTACATCAACTCCATGGCCTCTCTGGTGATGTGTGAGTAGTTTACTTCAGACCTACGGGTCCATAGTTATTAGCTAGATGGCTTCTTCTCTCTCTTTGGATCTCAATACAAAGTTCTCCTCGATATTCTTGGAGATCTATTCGATGTAATCTTCTTTTGCGGTGTGTTTGTCGAGATCCGATGAATTGTGGGTTTATGATCCAGATTATATATGAACAATATTTGATTCTTCTCTGAATTCTTTTATGTATGATTGGTTTGTCTTTGCAAGTCTCTTAGAATTATCAGTTTGGTTTGGCCTACTAGATTGATCTTTCTTGCAATGGGAGAAGTGCTTAGCTTTGGGTTCAATCTTGCGGTGCTCGATCCCAGTGACAGAAAGGGAAACGACACGTATTGTACTGTTGCCATCGAGGATAAAAAGATGGGGTTTATATCATATTGCATGAGGTTATCCCTCTACATCATGTCATCTTACTTGAAGCATTACTCTGTTCTTATGAACTTAATACTCTAGATGCATGTTGGATAGCGGTCGATGTGTGGAGTAATAGTAGTAGATGCAGAATCATTTCGGTCTACTTGTCACGGACGTGATGCATATATACATGATCATACCTAGATATTCTCATAACTATGCTCAATTCTATTAATTGCTCGACAGTAATTTGTTTACCCACCGTAATACTTATGCTCTTGAGAGAAGCCACTAGTGAAACCTATGGCCCCCGGGTCTATCTTCCATCATATTAATCTTCCGATACTTAGCTATTTCTATTTCCGTTTATTTTACTTTGCATCTTTATTTATCTTTATCATAAAAATACCCAAAAATTTATCTTATCATATCTATCAGATCTCACTCTCGTAAGTGACCGTGAAGGGATTGACAACCCCTTTATCGCGTTGGTTGTGAGGTTCTTATTTGTTTGTGTAGGTGCGTGGGACTCGAGCGTGATCTCCTACTGGATTGATACCATGGTTCTCAAAAACTGAGGGAAATACTTACGCTACTTTATTGCATCACCCTTTCCTCTTCAAGGGAAAACCAACGCAGTGCTCAAGAGGTAGCATTCTCGAACCCGTAGGGTCCGCACGCTTAACGTTCGGTGACGATCGGTATTATTAGTTTATGTGTTTTGATGTACCGAAGGTAGTTCGGAGTACCGGATTTGATCACAGACATGACGAGGAGTCTCGGAATGGACGAGACATTAAGATCGATATATTGGAAGCCTATGTTTGGACATCGGAATGGTTCCGAGTGGTTCGGGCATTTTTCCGGAGTACCGGGAGGTTACCGTAACCCCCCAGGGAGTATATGGGCCTTATTGGGCCTTAGTGGAATAGAGGAGAGGGAAGGGAAAAGAGGGAGGCACGCCCCCAAGCCCAATCCGAATTGGGAGGGGGGTCGGCCCCCCTTTCCTTCCTCCCTCTCCCCTCCTTCCTTCCTCTCCTACTCCTCCTTGGAAAGGGGGGAATCCTACTCCTGGAGGGAGTAGGACTCCCCTAGGGCGCGCCATAGAGAGGGCCGGCCCTCCTCCTCCTCCACTCCTTTATATACGGGGGAGGGGGGCACCCCATGGACACACAAGTTGATCATTGATCTTTTAGCCATGTGCGGTGCCCCCCTCCACCATAATCCACCTCGGTTATATCGTAGCGGTGCTTAGGCGAAGCCCTGTTCCGATAGTATCATCATCACCGTCATCACGCCATTGTGCTGACGAAACTCTCCCTCGAAGCTCTACTAGATCGTGAGTTCGCGGGACGTCACCGAGCTGAACGTGTGCAGATCGCGGAGGTGCCGTATGTTCAGTACTAGGGATCGGTCGATCGTGAAGACGTACGACTACATCAACCGCGTTGTCATAACGCTTTCGCTTACGGTCTACGAGGGTACATGGACGACACTCTTCCCTCTCATTGCTATGCATCACCATGATCTTGCGTGTGCGTAGGAAATTTTTTTAAATTACTGCGTTCCCCAACACGTATCTCCATATGCGTGTTGCCAAAAACTTGTGGGATGCGCTCGAAGCTAAGTTCGACGCAACCGATGCTGGCAGTGAGCTGTATGCCATGGAGCAGTTCCATGATTACAGGATGGTTGATAACCATTCTGTATTGGACCAGGCTCATGAGATGCAGTGCATCACTAAGGAGCTAGAGCTCCTGAAGTGTGAGTTACCGGACAAGTTGTCACGGGTTGCATTATTGCAAAACTCTCTCCTGGATGGAGGGACTTTGCTACTTCTCTCAAGAACTTGAGGTGTGAATTCTCTGTTGAGGATGTCATCAGTTATCTAAGTGTTGAACAGAACTTGAGAGCAAAGCACTCACACGTGAAAGGGGCAGGGGGTTCTTCTAGCGCCAATGTGGTGCAAAAGAATTACCACAAGTTCAAGGGAAAGAACTCTGTCCAGTAGAATACTACCTTCAAGAAGAAGGGTAAGAATAAAGACAAAAGGAGAGATGGTTGTTTTAGTTGTGGTTCAGAGGAACACTGGGCAAACAAGTACAAGAAGACAAGACATGACTCCAAGTCTGTCAATGTCACTCTGAGCAATAATGATGGGGCATCTGGGTATGGTAATCTGTTTACCGTACTTTTAGTTTGTCAGTCCACCGATTGGTGGGTTGACACTGGGGCCAATATTCATGTGTGTGTTGATGTGTCTTTGTTTTCTTCTTACCAGGTCACACGAGATTGCCTAGTCCTGATGGGGAATGGCTCACATGCTTCTGTTCATGGTGTTGGCACGGTATATCTGAATTTTACTTCGGGAAAGATCGTGCAGCTGAAGAACATGCAACATGTCCCCGCCATCAAGAAGAATCTCATTGGTGGCTCCCTTTATTTAAAGAAGGGTTTAACTTAGTATTTGAGTCCAACAAAGTAGCCGTATCTCGATCGGTATGGACTATTTGTTGGAAAATGATATGATTGTGGTGGTTTGTTCCACCTTTCCCTGGAGGATTTCTGTAATAAAGTCGTGAACAAAATTTATTCTAATGTGAATGAATCTGAGGTTTGGCATTCACATCTTTGTCACATTAGTTTCGGTTGTATGACACGGCTAGCCGATGGATTTAATCCCGAGTTTCACTTTAGCCAAAGGCTCTAAGTACACAACCTTCTTCTTGTAGACGTTGTTGGGCCTCCAAGTGCAGAGGTTTGTAGGACAGTAGCAAATTTCCCTCAAGTGGATGACCTAAGGTTTATCAATCCGTGGGAGGCATAGGACGAAGATGGTCTCTCTCAAACAACCCTGCAACCAAATAGCAAAGAGTCTCTTGTGTCCCCAACACATCCAATACAATGGTAAATTGTATAGGTGCACTAGTTCGGCGAAGAGATGGTGATATAAGTGCAATATGGATGGTAGATATAGGTTTTTGTAATCTGAAAATATAAAAACAGCAAGGTAACTAATGATAAAAGTGAGCACAAACGGTATTGCAATGCTTTGAAACAAGGCCTAGGGTTCATACTTTCACTAATGCAAGTTCTCTCAACAATAATAACATAATTGGATCATATAACAATCCCTCAACATGCAACAAATAGTCACTCCAAAGTCACTAATAGCGGAGAACAAACGAAGAGATTATTGTAGGGTACGAAACCACCTCAAAGTTATCCTTTCCGATCGATCTATTCAAGAGTCCGTCGTGAAATAACACGAAGCTATTCTTTCCGTTCAATCTATCCTAGAGTTCGTACTAGAATAACACCTTAAGATACAAATCAACCAAAACCCTAATGTCACCTAGATACTCCAATGTCACCTCAAGTATCCGTGGGTATGATTATACGATATGCATCACACAATCTCAGATTCATCTATTCAACCACACAAAGAACTTCAAAGAGTGCCCCAAAGTTTCTACGGGAGAGTCAAGACGAAAACATGTGCCAACCCCTATGCATAAGTTCACGAGGTCACGGAACTCGCAAGTTGATCTCCAAAACATACATCAAGTGGATCACGTGATATCCCATTGTCACCATAGATAAGCACATGCAAGACATACATCAAGTGTTCTCAAATCCTTAAAGACTCAATCCGGTAAGATAACTTCAAAGGGAAAACTCAATCCATTACAAGAGAGAAGAGGGGGAGAAACATCATAAGATCCAACTATAATAGCAAAGCTCGCGATACATCAAGATCGTGCCGAATCAAGAACACGAGAGAGAGAGAGAGAGAGATCAAACACATAGCTACTGGTACATACCCTCAGCCTCGAGGGTGAACTACTCCCTCCTCGTCATGGAGACCGCCGGGATGATGAAGATGGACACCGGAGAGGGATTTCCCCCTTCGACAGGCTGCCATAACGGGTCTAGATTGGTTTTCGGTGGCAACAGAGGCTTGCGGTGGCGGAACTCCCGATCTAGGTTTCTTTCTAGAAGTTTGGGGTTATATAAGAGGTGTTGGAGTAGGGAACAAGTCAGGGGGGTCTCTGAGGCAGCCACGAGGTAGGGGGCGCGCCCCCCACCCTCGTGGTGGCCTCGAGACTCTTCTGGCCCATCTCCGGTACTCCGTGGGCTTCTTCTGGTCCAAAAATGATCTCCGTGAAATTTCACGTCAATTGGACTCCGTTTGATTTTCCTTTCGTGCGATACTCAAAAACAATGAAAAAATAGAAACTGGCACTAGGCTCTAGGTTAATAGGTTAGTCACAAAAATCATATAAAATAGCATATAAATGCATATAAAAACATCCAAGGTTGATAATATAATAGCATGGAATAATAAAAAATTATAGATACGTTGGGGACGTATCTGTGTGTGCAAGCTAGGCAACCTCGTAAGCCTCACAAGCCCGTGAAGGAGAGACACCTGGCACCATTAGAGCCCATACATTTACAGCTCTGTGAAATGAATGGTGTGTTGACTAAAGGCGGAAAGAAATACCTCATGACTTTGATTGATGATTCCACTAGATTCTGTTATGTGTATTTGTTAAATACTAAGGATGAGGCTCTACACTACTTTAAAATCTATAAAGCAGAAGTTGAGAACCAACTTTAGAAAAAAATGAGTCTGATCTGATCATGGTGAAGAGTAATTTTCTAGTGATTTCGATTTATTCTATGCGGAACATGGTATTATTCATGAGAGGATGCCTCCCTATTCACCTCAGTCAAACGGGGCTACCGAACGGAAAAATCGCACTCTAATAGATTTGGTTAACCCCATGTTAGATACATCGGGTGTATCCAAGGCATGGTGGGAGGAGGCTGTAGTGACATCATGTCATGTTCTGAATAAAGTTCCCGCGAAGGATAATGAGACTACTCCCTATGAGCAATGGGAAAAAGAAAAGAAGTACACTCTCTTACTTACACACTTGGGGTTGTTTGGCAGAAGTCAATGTGCCAACCCCCAAAAAATGTAAGCTAGGTCCGAAGACCGTGGACTGCGTTAATTTGGGTTATGCTAAGAATAGCGTTGGCTATAGAATTCTGGTAGTGAAATCCGAGGTACCTGACCAGAAGGTCGGTACAATTCTAGAGTCTAAGGACGCTACATTCTTTGAGGATATTTTCCCCATGAGAGATATGCAAAGCACTTCTAGACTGGAATCGGATGAGATTCATGAACCTGCCATTCCGATGGACTATTATGAACACAAAAGTGATGAAAGTTCATCAGAGGATGACGAGGAAGCTCCTGTTAGGAGCAAGAGACAGAGGACTGCAAAGTCTTTTGGTGATGACTTCCTCGTGTACCTCGTGGATGATGACACTCCCAGATCCATTTCAGAAGCTTGTGCATCTCCGGATGCTGACTACTTGAAGGATGCGGTTCGTAGCGAGATGGATTCCATCATGGCTAACGGGACATGGGAGATCACTAATCGTCCTTATGGTTGTCAATCATTGGGATGTAAGTGGGTGTTCAAAAGGAAGCTTAGGCCCGATGGTACTGTTGAGAGGTACAAGGCTAGGCTTGTGGCCAAGGGTTATGCCCAGAAAGAAGAAGAAGATTTCTTCCATACTTACTCACATGTGGCTAGAATGACAACCATTCGAGTGTTACTCGCATTGGCTGCCTCACATGGTCTTCTCGTTCATCAGATGGACGTTAAGACAATTTTCCTTAACGGAGAGCTAAACAAGGAAATTTATATGCAACAGCCAGATGGCTTTGTAGTAAATGGTCGGGAAAGAAAGGTGCGCAAGCTAGTGAAATCTTTGTATGGCCTGAAACAAGCGCCTAAGCAATGGCATGAGAAGTTCAATATCACTTTGACATCTGCTGGCTTTGTTGTTAATGAAACCGACAAATGTGTATACTATCGCTATGGTGGGAGCGAAGGAGTTATACTGTGTGCGTATGTCGATGACATACTGATATTTGGGACCCACCTCAAAGTCATTGAGGAGGTCAAGGCTTTTCTATCTCATAACTTCGAGATGAAGGACCTAGGCATGGCTGATGTTATCTTGAACATCAAGCTACTGAGAAATAATAAGGGAGGAATTGCACTTTTGCAATCCCACTATGTTGACAAGATTTTGAGCCGTTTTGGGTATTCGGACTGCAAACCTTCTGCAACACCATATGATCCTAGCGTGCGGATTCAAAAGTTCAAAGGCACGACTATAGATCAATTGAGATATTCTCAAGTGGTTGGTTCACTCATGTACCTAGCTTCTGCTACTCGTTCTGACATCTCATTTGTTGTGTGTAAATTGAGCCGGTTTGTTTCCAATCTGGGAGATGTGCATTGGCATGATGTTGAGCGAGTGATGCATTATTTGCAAGGTATTGTGAGCTATGGAATTCACTATTCTGGGTACCCAATGGTACTTGAGGGGTATAGTGATTCAAATTGGATATCAGATGCTGATGAGATGAAAGCCATAAGTGGATATGCCTTCACACTTGGAGGTGGTGGTGTTTTCTGCAAGTCTTGCAAGCGGACGATCGACTATGGAAGCAGAACTCATAGCATTAGACACATCATACGCTGAAGCAGAATGGCTTTCAGAGCTTTTGATGGATTTTCCAGTGGTTGATAAAACCAGTCTCGGCTGTCCTTATGAACTGTGACAATCAAACTGTGATTGCCAAGGCTAAGAGTTCATAGGACAACATGAAATCCACAAAGCACATAAGAAGAAAATTAAAATCTATCAGAAAATCAAGAAACTCTGGAGTGATGGTGTTGGATTATATCCAGACTGCTAAAACTCTAGCACACCCTTTTACAAAAGGGCTATCACAGATTGTGATAGAAAATGCATCGAGGGAGATGGGTATGAGACCCACGTAAGTTGCCATGGGGGTAACCCAGCCTATTGTTGGGGAACGTAGTAATTTCAAAAAAAATTCTACACACATGCAATATCATGGTGATGCATAGCAACGAGAGGGGAGAGTGTTGTCTACGTACCCTCGTAGACCGGCAACGGAAGCGTTGACACAACGTAGAGGAAGTAGTCGTACGTCTTCCCGATCCGACCGATCCAAGTACCGAACGTACGGCACCTCCGAGTTCTGCACACGTTCAACTCGGTGACGTCCCTCGAGCTCCGATCTAGCAAAGTGTTGAGGGAGAGTTTCGTCAGCACGACGACGTGATGACGTTGATGATGTTCTACCGACGCAGGGCTTCGCCTAAGCACCGCTACGATATGACCGAGGTGGAATATGGTGGAAGGGGGCACCGCACACGGCTAAGGAACGATCGCGAAGATCAACTTGTGTGTCATGGGGTGCCCCCTTGACCCCGTATATAAAGGAGGGAGAGGGGGAGGTGTGGCCGGCCCAAGGGGTGCGCCTGGAGGAGTCCTACTCCCACCGGGAGTAGGACTCCCCCCTCTTGCCTTGTTGGAAAAGGAAGGGGGAAGGGAGAAAGAGGAAAGGGGGGCGCCCCCCCCCCCTTCCTTGTCCTATTCGGACTAGGGGGGAGGGGGGCGCGGCCTGCCCTGGCCGGCCCTCCTCTTCTCCCTTAGGGCCCATGTAGGCCCAATAACCCCCGGGGGGGTTCCGGTAACCCCCCGGTACTCCGGTAAAATCCCGATTTCACCCGGAATGTTTCCGATATCCAAATATAGGCTTCCAATATATCAATCTTTATTTCTCGACCATTTCGAGACTCCTCGTCATGTCCGTGATCACATCCGAGACATCGAACAACCTTCGGTACATCAAAACACAAAAACCCTAATTACGATCGTCAACCGAACTTTAGGCGTGCGGACCCTACGGGTTCGAGAACTATATAGACATGACCGAGACACGTCTCCGGTCAATAACCAATAGCGGAACCTGGATGCTCATATTGTCTCCTAAATATTCTACAAAGATATTTATCGGTCAGACCGCATAACAATATACGTTGTTCCCTTTGTCATCGGTATGTTACTTGCCCGAGATTCGATCGTCGGTATCTCAATACCTAGTTCAATCTCGTTACCGGCAAGTCTCTTTACTCGTTCCGTAATACATCATCCCGCAACTAACTTATTAGTTGCAATGCTTGTAAGGCTTGAGTGATGTGCATTACCGAGAGGGCCCAGAGATACCTCTCCGACAATCAGAGTGACAAATCCTAATCTCAAAATACGCCAACCCAACAAGTACCTTTGGAGACACCTGTAGAGAACCTTTATAATCACCCAGTTACGTTGTGACGTTTGGTACCACACAAAGTGTTCCTCCGGTAAACGGGAGTTGCATAATCTCATAGTCATAGGAACATGTATAAGTCATGAAGAAAGTAGTAGCAACAAACTAAACGATCAAGTGCTAAGCTAACGGAATGGGTCAAGTCAATCACATCATTCTCCTAATGATGTGATCCCGTTAATCAAATGACAACTCATGTCTATGGTTAGGAAACATAACCATCTTTGATCAACGAGCTAGTCAAGTAGAGGCATACTAGGGACATACTGTTTGTCTATGTATTCACACATGTATTATGTTTCTGGTTAATACAATTCTAGCATGAATAATAAACATTTATCATGATATAAGGAAATAAATAATAATTTATTATTGCCTCTAGGGCATATTTCCTTCAGTATCCCACTTGCACGAGAGTCAATATTCTAGTTCACATCGCCATGTGATTTAATACCAATAGTTCACATCACCATGTGATTAACACCCATAGTTCACATCGACATGTGACCAACACCCAAAGGGTTTACTAGAGTCAATAATCTAGTTCACATCTCTATGTGATTAACACCCAAAGAGTACTAAGGTGTGATCATGTTTTGCTTGTGAGAGAAGTTTAGTCAACGGGTCTGCCACATTCAGATCCGTAAGTATTTTGCAAATTTCTATGTCAACAATGCTCTGCACGGAGCTACTCTAGCTAATTTCTCCCACTTTCAATATGTATCCAGATTGAGATTTAGAGTCATCTGGATCAGTGTCAAAATTTGCATCGACGTCACCCTTTACGATGAACCTTTTTGTCACCTCCATAATCGAGAAACATATCCTTATTCCACTAAGGATAATTTTGACCGCTGTCCAGTGATCTACTCCTAGATCACTATTGTACCCCTTGCCAAAAACAATGTAGGGTATACAATAGATCTGGTACACAGCATGGCATATTTTATAGAACCTATGGCCAAGGCGTAGGGAATGACTTTCATTCTCTTTCTATCTTCTGCCGTGGTCGGGCTTTGAGTCTTACTGAGTTTCACACCTTGTAACACAGGCAAGAACTCTTTCTTTGACTATTCCATTTTGAACTACTTCAAAATCTTGTCAAGGTATGTACTCATTGAAAAACTTATCAAGCGTCTTGATCAATCTCTATAGATCTTGATGCTCAATATGTAAGCAGCTTCACCGAGGTCTTTCTTTGAAAAACTCCTTTCAAACACTCCTTTATGCTTTGCAGAATAATTCTACATTATCTCCGATCAACAATATGTCATTCACATATACTTATCAGAAATGTTGTAGTGCTCCACTCACTTTCTTGTAAATACAGGCTTCACCACAAGTCTGTATAAAACAATATGCTTTGATCAACTTATCAAAGTGTATATTCCAACTCCGAGATGCTTGCACCAGTCCATAGATGGATCGCTAGAGCTTGCATATTTTGTTAGCACCTTTAGGATTGACAAAACTTTCTTGTTGCATCATATACAACTCTTCTTTAATAAATCCATTAAGGAATGTAGTTTTGTTTATCCATTTGCCAAATTTCATAAAATGTGGCAATTGCTAACATGATTCGGATAGACTTAAGCATAGATACGAGTGAGAAACTCTCATCGTAGTCAACACCTTGAACGTCGAAAACCTTTTGCGACAATTCTAGCTTTGTAGATAGTAACACTACTATCAGCGTCTGTCTTCCTCTTGAAGATCCATTTAATCTCAACTGCTTGCCAATCAACGGGCAAGTCAACCAAAGTCCACACTTTGTTCTCATACATGGATCCCATCTCAGATTTCATGGCCTCAAGCCATTTCGCGGAATCTGGGCTCATCATCGCTTCCTCATAGTTCGTAGGTTCGTCATGGTCAAGTAACATGACCTCCAAAATAGGATTACCGTACCACTCGGGTGCGGATCTCACTCTGGTTTACCTACGAGGTTCGGTAGTAACTTGATCTGAAGTTACATGATCATCATCCTTATCTTCCTCACTAATTGGTGTAGTAGTCACGGGAACAGATTTCTGTGATGAACTACTTTCCAATAAGGGAGCAGGTACAGTTACCTCATCAAGTTCTACTTTCCTCCCACTCACTTCTTTCGAGAGAAACTCCTTCTCTAGAAAGGATCCATTCTCAGCAACGAATATCTTGCCTTTGGATCTGTGATAGAAGGTGTACCCAATATTTTCTTTTGGGTATCCTATGAAGACGCACTTCTCCGATTTGGGTTTGAGCTTATCAGGTTGAAACTTTTTCACAGAAGCATTGCAACCTCAAACTTTAAGAAACGACGGCTTAATTAGGTTTCTTGCCAAACCATAGTTCATACGGTGTCGTCTCAACGGATTTAGATGGTGCCCTATTTAACGTGAATGTAGTTATCTCTAATGCATAACCCCAAAACGATAGTGGTAAATTGGTAAGAGACATCATAGATCGCACCATATCTAATAAAGTACGGTTACGATGTTCGGACACACCATTACACTGTGGTGTTCCAGGCGGCGTGAGTAGTGAAACTATTTCACATTGTTTTAATTGAAGGCCAAACTCGTAACTCAAATATTTTAGTTCTGCGATCATATCGTAGAAACTTTTATTTTTGTTATGATGATTCTCCACTTCACTCTGAAATTCTTTGAACTTTTCAACTATTTCAGACTTGTGTTTCATTAAGTAGATATACCCATATCTGCTCAAATCATCTATGAAGGTCAGAAAATAACGATACTTGCCATGAGCCTTAACACTCATCAGACCGCATACATCAGTATGTATTATTTCCAATAAGTCAGTTGCTCGCTCCATTGTTCCGGAGAACGGAGTCTTAGTCATCTTGCCATGAGGCATGGTTCGCAAGCATAAAGTGATTCATAATCAAGTGATTCCAAAAGTCCATCAGCATGGAGTTTCTTCATGCGCTTTACACCAATATGACCTAAACGGCAGTGCCACAAATAAGTTGCACTATCATTATTAATTTTGCATCTTTTGGTTTCAATATTATGAATATGTGTATCACTACGATCGAGATCCAACGAACCATTTTCATTGGGTGTGTAACCATATAAGGTTTTATTCATGTAAACAGAACAACAATTTATTCTCTTAAATGAATAACCGTATTGCAATAAACATGATCAAATCATATTCATGATCAACGCAAACACTAAATAACACTTATTTAGGTTCAACACTAATCCCGAAAGTATAGGGAGTGCGCGATGATGATCATATCAATCTTGGAACCACTTCCAACACACATCGTCACTTCACCCTTAACTAGTCTCTGTTCATTCTGCAACTCCCGTTTCGAGTTACTACTCTTAGCAACTGAACCAGTATCAAATACCAAGGGGTTGCTACGAACACTAGTAAAATACACATCAATAATCTGTATATCAAATATACCTTTGTTCACTTTGCCATCCTTCTTATCCGCCAAATACTTGGGGCAGTTCCGCTTCCAGTGACCAGTCCCTTTGCAGTAGAAGCACTTAGTCTCAGGCTTAGGACCAGACTTGGGCTTCTTCACTTGAGCAGCAACTTGCTTGCCGTTCTTCTTGAAGTTTCCCTTCTTCCCTTTGCCCTTTTCTTCAAACTAGTGGTCTTGTCTGCCATCAACACTTGATATTTTTCTTGATTTCTACCTTCGTTGATTTCAGCATTACGAAGAGCTTGGGAATCGTTTCTGTTATCCCTTGCATATCATAGTTCATCACGAAGTTCTACTAACTTGGTGATGGTGACTAGAGAATTCTGTCAATCACTATCTTATCTGGAAGATTAATTCCCACTTGATTCAAGCGATTGTAGTACCCAGACAATCTGAGTACATGCTCACTGCTTGAGCTATTCTCCTCCATCTTTTTAGCTATAGAACTTGTTGGAGACTTCATATCTCTCAACTCGGGTATTTGCTTGAAATATTAACTTCAACTCCTGGAACATCTCATATGGTCCATGACATTCCAAACGTCTTTGAAGTCCCGATTCTAAGCCGTTAAGCATGGTGCACTAAACTATCAAGTAGTCATCATATTGAGCTAGCCAAACGTTCATAACGTCTGCATCTACTCCTGCAATAGGTCTGTCACCTAGCGGTGCATCAAAGACATAATTCTTCTGTGCAGCAATGAGGATAATCCTCAGATCATGGATCCAATCCGCATCATTGCTATTAACATTTTTCAACATAATTTTTCTCTAGGAACACAATAAACTGGGAGCAACATCTCGAGCTATTGATCTACAACATAGATATGCTAATACTACCAGGACTAAGTTCATGATAAATTAAAGTTCAATTAATCATATTACTTAAGAACTCCCACTTAGACAGACATCCCTCTAATCTTCTAAGTGATCACGTGATCCATATCAACTAAACCATGTCCGATCATCACGTGAGATGGAGTAGTTTCAATGGTGAACATCACTATGTTGATCATATCTACTATATGATTCACGCTCGACCTTTCGGTCTCCGTGTTTCGAGGCCATATCTGTTATATGCTAGGCTCGTCAAGTTTAACCTGAGTATTCCGTGTGTGCAACTGTTTTGCACCCGTTGTATTTGAACGTAGAGCCTATCACACCCGATCATCACGTGGTGTATCAGCACGAAGAACTTTCGCAACGGTGCATACTCAGGGAGAACACTTGTACCTTGATAATTAGTGAGAGATCATCTTATAAAGCTACCGTCGAACAAAGCAAAATAAGATGTATAAAAGATAAACATCACATGCAATCAAAATATGTGACATGATATGGCCATCATCATCTTGTGCCTTTGATCTCCATCTCCAAAGTATCGTCATGATCTCCATCGTCACTGGCATGACACCATGATCTCCATCATCTTGATCTATATCGATGTGTCGTCACATGGTTGTCTCGCCAACAATTGCTCTTGCAACTATTGCTATCGCATAGCGATAAAGTAAAGCAATTATTTGGTGCTTGCATCTTATGCAATAGAGAGATAACCATAAGGCTTTTACCTGTTGCCGATAACTTCAACAAAACATGATCATCTCATACAACAACTTATATCTCATCATGTCTTGACCATATCACATCACAACATGCCCTGCAAAAACAAGTTAGACGTCCTCTACTTTGTTGTTGCAAGTTTTACGTGGCTGCTACAGGCTGAGCAAGAACCGTTCTTACCTACGCATCAAAACCACAACGATAGTTTGTCAAGTTGGTGTTGTTTTAACCTTCGCAAGGACCGGGCGTAGCCACACTCGGTTCAACTAAAGTTGGATAAACTGACACCCGCTAGTCACCTATGTGCATAGCACGGCGGTAAAACCAGTCTCGCGTAAGCATACACGTAATGTCGGTCCAGGCCGCTTCATCCAACAATACCGCCGAACCAGAGTATGACATGCTGGTAAGCAGTATGACTTATATCGCCCACAACTCACTTGTGTTCTACTCGTGCATATTACATCAACGCATAAAACCAGGCTCGGATGCCACTGTTGGGGAACGTAGTAATTTCAAAAAAATTCCTACGCACACGCAAGATCATGGTGATGCATAGCAACAAGAGGGGAGAGTGTTGTCTACGTACCCTCGTAGACCGGCAACGGAAGCATTGACACAACATAGAGGAAGTAGTCGTACGTCTTCCCGATCCGACCGATCCAAGTACCGAACGTGCGGCACCTCCGAGTTCTGCACACGTTCAACTCGATGACGTCCCTCGAGCTCCGATCCAGCAAAGTGTTGAGGGAGAGTTTCATCAGCAGGACGGCGTGATGACGGTGATGATGTTCTACCGACGCAGGGCTTCGCCTAAGCACCGCTACGATATGACCGAGGTGGAATATGGTGGAAGGGGGCACCGCACACGGCTAAGGAATGATCACGAAGATCAACTTGTGTGTCATGGGGTGCCCCCTTGCCCCCATATATAAAGGAGGGAGAGGGGGAGGTGCGGCCGGCCCAAGGGGTGCGCCTGGAGGAGTCCTACTCCCACCGGGAGTAGGACTCCCCCCTCTTGCCTTGTTGGAAAAGGAAGGGGGAAGGGAGAAAGAGGAAAGGGGGGCGCCGCCCGCCCCCTTCCTTGTCCTATTCGGACTAGGGGGGAGGTTGCGCACGGCCTGCCCTGGCCGGCCCTCCTCTTCTCCCTTAGGGCCCATGTAGGCCCAATAACCCCCGGGGGGTTCCGGTAACCCCCCGGTACTCCGGTAAAATCCCGATTTCACCCGGAATGTTTCCGATATCCAAATATAGGCTTCCAATATATCAATCTTTATGTCTCGACCATTTCGAGACTCCTCGTCATGTCCGTGATCACATCCGGGACACCGAACAACCTTCGGTACATCAAAACACAAAAACCCTAATTACGATCGTCACCGAACTTTAAGCATGCGGACCCTACGGGTTCGAGAACTATGTAGACATGACCGAGACACGTCTCCGGTCAATAACCAATAGCGGAACCTGGATGCTCATATTGGCTCCTACATATTCTACAAAGATCTTTATCGGTCAGACCGCATAACAATATACGTTGTTCCCTTTGTCATCGGTATGTTACTTGCCCGAGATTCGATCGTCGGTATCTCAATACCTAGTTCAATCTCGTTACCGGCAAGTCTCTTTACTCGTTCCGTAATACATCATCCCGCAACTAACTTATTAGTTGCAATGCTCGCAAGGCTTGAGTGATGTGCATTACCGAGAGGGCCCAAAGATACCTCTCCGACAATCGGAGTGACAAATCCTAATCTCGAAATACGCCAACCCTACAAGTACCTTTGGAGACACCTGTAGAGCACCTTTATAATCACCCAGTTACGTTGTGACTTTTGGTAGCACACAAAGTGTTCCTCCGGTAAACGGGAGTTGCATAATCTCATAGTCATAGGAACATGTATAAGTCATGAAGAAAGCAATAGCAACAAACTAAACGATCAAGTGCTAAGCTAACGGAATGGGTCAAGTCAATCACATCATTCTCCTAATGATGTGATCCCCTTAATCAAATGACAACTCATGTCTATGGTTAGGAAACATAACCATCTTTGATCAACAAGCTAGTCAAGTAGAGGCATACTAGTGACATACTGCTTGTCTATGTATTCACACATGTATTATGTTTCCGGTTAATACAATTCTAGCATGAATAATAAACATTTATCATGATATAAGGAAATAAATAATAACTTTATTATTGCCTCTAGGGCATATTTCCTTCACCTATGTGATCGGAGATCCCGTGAATTAGCACCTGGGAAAACAATGCAGCGGTCAACTCAGCAGAGTATCCTTAATTAACCCACTTCATTGGAGATGCATAATACTCTCAATTCTATAAGGCAGACTAACTTTTGTATTAATGTGTTCCAAAGCTTATGTAAGCAAGATGCTAACCTACAGAGCATTCTTTGGAGGAACACACCGATGTGAGCCCGACTGCTGGTTAGAGTCTATGAGATTGGATAATCTCTAGGAAGCTCATGAGAAGGTAAGGAGTATGACTAATAAGCTCCACCCATGGGGTTTAGCCTTCGGCAGGCATGTATCAGCTGACAATAGGTGAAACTTCTGCAAGCCAAACTGACAATTCAAGGCATAGTCCATTGTTCAGTTGTGAACAAGTCTAATCCTGTTGCTCTAGGTGGAAGTTCAACTTAATAGTCTCCACTGAAAATTCTGGTATATCAAACATTGTTTGGAACAGTTGACAAAGTCATGTGCCTCGATATCTGGTGGAGGATTGTTGGATTATGGATGGGCTTAGGCCCATATAAGACAATAATCCCTAGTCAATTTCTAAGGCCTATTAGGTGCATGACAAGTGGTTGGAAGTTTAGTCCCATACTGCTACAGTAAAAAGAGTGAGACCCCTTTATAAGTGTTGCTCTATCGCATGCCATTGGGAGCTTGGGAAGAGGTGTTGTGCACGCGCGCTCCTCCTCCTCCTCCTCTGCCTGCCTCATCATGACGCGCACACGCGCCACAGGTTGCGGGAATGATCCGAGCCAAAGCTTATTTTTGCCGGTCAGGAATGGTTAATTAATCTCGGATTAGTTAACGAGCCACTCACGGAAGTGCCACAGTCCGAGACGTTGGATCGTGGGTTGTTCGCAGACTCGGTCGTGGGCTTGAGCCTAGGCCCATCTAACCGACGACCTATATAAGAAGGCGATGGTCAGTGGAGTGAACCCTAACTCAGTTCGCTCACTCCCTCTCGCTCAACCATGGCCGTCATCTACTGTTTCTCTCTCTATGCTGCTTCCGGCGATCTCATCCCGTCGGCCGTGTGCATGGTTGGTCGGGAGAGCAGGTGCCCCCGAAACCCTGTCGTTCGAGATCCTACCCTGGAGAACGGCAATAAGGTTTTTGGGGATCGTCTTGACGCGACGACTCCCAATTTGTCTCCGTCTGCCTCTCGTTCCGCTACTTCCCGTACGACTCCATGGAGGATGACAAAGTCGCGACGAAGAAGACCTCGGCCGATGCCGAGGCTGCCGCCGCCGCCATCACGTTGGCATGGCCAATCGGAGGGTATGACTTGTTCATCCCCTATTTGCTCGTTCATGTGTTGGCTGTATATATGCTGTTCATAGATGTTTCGGTTCTATGTACTATACGTGCTCACATGCTTAGGTATCAGTATGAGATGCATATTTGTATTTGCCATGTTTACAATTTACTCGTGGATTAGATTAGTCGGAAAAGTGCTAATATTTCTATCATATGGTTGGGTCTCTTGCCGGATAGGTCCATCGATAGGCTCACTGCTTGATGGTAAGTCTAGCAAATTCCTACAATGTTACTGTCCCTAAAAACTGTCAAACAGGCAATAATAGGTCTAGCACATTACCAATAGGGCACTCTATCCATGTCATTTTAGGGCCTTTTTGGTTCTCAGAATTCTAAAAGCGTAAAAATAGAAGGAAAAATACACGTGCTTTAAATGTCACACCCATGCGAATCCTACAAGACTTTTGTTCGTTTGATTGTGTCGCAGTAAAAACAAAGGATTCTTTCAAAGATGTTTGAGTGGATGCTAAGTTTTCAATACATGTAGTGAAAAGTAATTCTTAGGAAAAATTGCTGCATGATTCGATCCTATGAATCAAATGACCTATATAAGAAAAATTTCTAAGGATTTCGATCCTCCAAATTTTCTTTGAGAATCCTTTGAATGAAAGTGGGCCTTAGAGTGCAACCTAAAACACCCCTCTTGTCTGAATATCTTAGGACAACCAGGCAAAATATACAATGAACTCTATCGACAGAAATTGGGCGGGTCAGTATTCCCCCCTCTCCCAGCATGTCCACCCAACCGCGACCAACCTCTGCATGCCACCTGTTCCTCCGACTCCACTCTCCCATCGAGTTGTCATCAATGACCTCATCTCCCTATGGCGACCATGCACCCCCTATTTTTCGGCTTCATGCACCCAACATTGTCGTCGCCTGCTTGCTCTCTCGTAAGAGTGGTTGGGTGACCTAAAAGTGTAAGGATGAAATAACCTAGCAATAAGTATTTCCCTCGATTGAGAACCAAGGTTTATTGAACCAGTATGAATTTCTTTTGCAATCTAAATCCTTGGTACCTGCACAAGAAACACAAAACAACCTCGCCCCTAATGTTTCAAGAAGGTTGTCAAGCTTCTTCTACTGCTAGTTACAAGGATAAATTGTATGGTATGGTAGTAATTGATAAATAGAACAAAATAATAAAACAGAACAACGAAAAAAGTAAATTATAATGGTGTTCGCAATGAAAAGAAGATAGACCTAGTGGGGCATACCTTCACTAAGGCATCTCTGCATGCAAGATAAATGTGTTGTGGTGAACAAATTACAATTGGGCGGTAATTAAATTGCAAATTTATATTTATGACTATGATCATTCATGGCACAACTTATATAAGCATTATGTCTGTGATATGTAGACCGTTATCCAACTGCACCTACAACTAGTACTCAAGACCGCTATCTAGCATGCGTCTCGAGGTATTAAGTTCATACAAGAGAGTACTGCAATGAGCATGGTGACATAATGTAGATAGTAAAACGAATATCCAAGTGTGATATATAAACCATAGTTTAATCCTTAGTAGCAACAATACAACACGTGCCCGTTCCCTTTCTGCCACTGGGATGGATCACCACAATATTGAACCCACTACCGTACACAACTCCCTCTGAAGAACTACCTATCAAACTTGGCCAAAATAGACAAACAGAATGGAGGGCACATACGACTACTTAATTATGATGCAAAGAATTCATAAGAAATTCAATATAATTCAATGAACAATCTTGTCATGAAGTGAAAATTCATCATATTCCAACAAACACAACACCGATTACATCGTATGGATCCCGATCACGTGAGGCAGGTCATGGGAACCTTGTATTGAATCATAAGGGAGAGAGGATGCCATCTAGCTACCGCTATGGACCCAAGGGAAATACTCACACATGGTCGTGGTGGTAGCAAGATTGATGAAGATGACTCTGGTGATGGATTCCCCCTCTGGCAGGGTGCCGGAACAGGCCTCCGGATTGGATCTCCCTGGAACAGAAACTTGCGGCGGCGAAAAAATCATGAAAAAATGGATGGAGAGTTTCGGAAAATATGAGATTTTATAGGAAAAGATGGTCGGGAGGTGGTGTCCAGGGGCTCCAGACGGGTGGACCACTTGGGCCACCCCCTGGCTGCGCCGCCTCGCCATCTGGGGGCCTTGGGTGGATCCTGGGCATCTTCCGGTACTTTCTAGATTCTTCCTCTCCCAAAAAAGCACCAAAAATTGACATTGTATTTTGAGCTCTATAAATATTTGTTTTTTATAAAATCAAAAACATACATAAAATAACAACTGGCTCTGTGCGCTTGAGTCGCAACGATGGGTAGTGGCGGTGACCATGTGCTGCAACTATGGTGACAGGCGTGCGCCGCGGCAGTGACCTACGACGACGGAGACCACCAGTGCCACGGCGACGATTACCCAAGGGTGCACCGCGTGCTTCAACCGCGGCGAAGGGGTGCTACCACAGCAGTGACCACATGCTGCAACTGTGGTGGCCGGGGGTGCGTGACAGTGGTGACCAGCGACGACAGAGACCACCAGCGCGCCACAACGATGGTGACCAGGGGTGCACCATGTGCTGCAACCGCGGCGACCGGGTGCTACCACGGTGGTGATCCCTGACCACATGATGCAACAATGGTGACCGGGGTGCACATGACGGTGGTGATTGACGTGACCCCGACCTGCAACCATGTGGGAGTATGCCGGAACTAGCGAAGGAGGATGCTGCGATGGCAGCCCTACCCGAGGATGGCAACCGGCTAGTACTGCAACCGCGTTGGAAGAAGCTGAAACCGCGACCACCGGATGCTGAAACGCGACCGCCGAAAGATTTTCCGGTGGTGTCCACGACCCGACGGGGATGCGCAACTGTGGTGTCTAGATGCTGGAACCGGCACCCACTGTTGATGCATTTGTCTTCGACGACGGCTACGCCAGGCCGTTGCACCGAGGACGAATGCTGGAGCCGCAGGGGGCGAATGGCTAGCATCGGCAGCGCATTTTGCTGCAAAGGGAGGACCAAGCAGGGCACCGATGCTGCAACCGCGAGCCGGCAAGTGGCCGAGCCAACGAGCAGCGAGGGGGAGCGGCGCTACGGTGCTGCAGGGGAGGCCGTGGATGGCGACGAGACGGCGCGCTGCATGCATCGCCACTTCAATGCCATCCATGTGAACTGCTGCACTGGGACGAGCTTGCGAAGATGCCTACTTTTATTTTACGGAATCGCTATTTTTCATCCGGATGAAAATAATTCACTTCCATCCATTTTTCTGTCCGTTCGTTTCCTGCGTCAAGATTCGCGTTCGATTGTAAGCCTAGCCGGTGTTTTGGTTGTTACCGGGCCCGCAACCACACCCCTGGTGGGGGACGCGAGAAAGCAGACGAGTCAGCTGAGAGCATCTCCAACAGGCGCCCAAAAAGAGCTCCGCGCACTAAAAATTAGTTTTTTTTGGGCGCCCAACACCTCCAGCAGATGCTGTAGCGCTAAAAAGTTTTGGGCCCACGCTGAAAAACGCTATCGCGCGCAGCATATTTTGAGCTTCGGATTGCGCGCGCTTCATAATTTGCACTGTCTGCTTTTTGGGTGCGCGTCTTTTGGCGTCTGCTAAAGCAATGTTGGTCCCGGCGCACTAAAAGTGCTAAAGCGACGTGCTATAACTTTTATTGGGCGCGAGATTTTTGTGTGGCTGTTGGAGATGCTGTGAGGAGCGCCGGATGGCACGGGTGGCAGCACGCAGACCGCATGGCATGGGTAGTTTGCACATGGAGATGGTCGGGTGGAGGTGGGGCTCGTCCTCCATTACTGCTGTACGAGAAAGGGCGTATTTTTTTGAACTTTTGCACTATTGCAAGGAGACAGCAACGTGACTCCCGTGCTACTCCTGTATCGCGTGGTTGGCCCTACTACAGATATCCTCTGTTTCTTTCCTACTGATTGATAGACTATTTTTCTACTTGGAGTACCACTTTTGCCATGTGCAACCGAACCGTTGCACAAGTTCACACATTTAATTTTGTAATTCTAGATCTCACATTGTAAATTTTGGTCGATTTAGAAATAGCAATTCCAGTCGATCTGAAAATCGGTTTTGCTAAAGGTGCCCTGGGCATCTCCAACCCACAAATCGTACACATACGTCCGGACCATGTTGTGACATTCAATATGGGTCTGTATTGGTCCATCGAAAGATTCGGACGATTTGAACGTGTTTTTACTGCAAACCGGAGACAAAGTAGCGGTGGGCATTATGGGCGTATGGACCACTGCCACACCCGCCCCTGACTACCCTGGCCCACCAAAAACCATCCTACCTCGCCCGTGTGCGTTCCCACCCGGTGCCAGCAGTGCGTATTCATACCACTATAGAGTAACTGCTCTGCATTGACGTTGGCCCAGAGCGGACACAACCTCCCACTAGTGTCGGCTGAGAGAGCGCTGTCCGCTGCACGCCCGGCGGAACACGCCTCCTCACCACATTCAACTGGCTTCATTCTCCGGCTACACTAGCCGTGTGACATTAAACACAACACCGGTTGGCTCCTCGCGTCCACCCGGTATATAAACGAGGCCAGACGCCGAACAAGAACCGAACCACACCTCCGCCCCCAATATCCTCCTTGCACCATATTCTGCACACTCTCCATAACATCCGACGAGCAGGAAGAAGGGTTATCCGGCATAAAAGCCAGCTGGGTAGCCCGCTGAGCCCGCTTGATACAAGCTAGGCAACTCGCTGCTCCAGCTCCCTCACCGCCCTAGGCCGTCAATACCATGGGCGAGGCTGCAGGTGGGAAAGCGTAGGAGCAAGCCTCCGCTCCAAGCTGGCCCCTGGTGCAGCAACTCATGGCTCCAACCCAGCTCGTAGAGGAGTAGCCAGTTGCTCCACGCCGTCACGTCGGGGGTGCACGGTGGCACGGGCACTGTGGCTGTCGTGGACGCCGCCGTGTCATCACGCTCCTCCCATGCCTACGACCGCGTCATCCACCGCAAACATTGGTGTAAGCGCGCCTTGATGGCGGAGGCGGCCAGCACGTCTGTGGCCGCTGCCAACACCGAGGAAAAGTAGACCATGGGAGGCCGTTGCCGCTTGGGTCCCACGATGGCCACCGCCACTGCGTCGCCGTCATACACAACCAGTGTCTTGCCCGGTTCAGCGCAGACCATCATCGACCCCCACCTCGGCTTCACGAAAGTGGAGGAGCCACTCTTCCCCTCCGGCTGAAGCATGGGCACTCCGATGAGCGGCACAGACGGACATAGGGAAGATATGGAGGAGCCGGAGGCCATGGAGACGCAATTATACCTCTAGAGTCAGACGAGCTTTGCTTTTAGTTGAAGTATGCCTGAAATATAATGAATCTCGTCCGGTTTATATGAAATACGCCGTGTTTGCTTGAATTTCATCCAGTTAGTTCAAACAGCGGTTGAAATATATGTGAGCAATGTTGGATGGCCGACTCTCGCATCGGTGTCTGCGGACTGCCCCCCCCCCTCCCCCCTGTCCGTGGACGGATGTCGGAGCAAATTTGCGGGTCAGCGTTGGACAAGCCCTAAATATTGCATATCTAAGTTTTATGTCATTGATTTTACACGAAGATTTGTGTGGGTATTTTTTTTCCTCTTCATGTTTGAATGAGTCACTTAGATGTGCAATACTTAGAACACACAGACCCTTTAGAAAATAGCAAATATATTTTTAGGGCCAACAAACCGTCAACAGTCAGTGCCTGAAATTCTAATCCGGGTCTGTCACTCTATTTTTGCCGTGTCTAACAAGTGGTTTACTCTTTGATTAAGAAAAAATGACTCACAATAGAAAATAGTTATATCGATTTTGAGCACACAATGTACACATAATTTGCACACAATGACAAAATTTTCACACAATGTACACATAAATTGCGTTTTTTGGATATTCAAGAATAAGCATATAATAGTGGATTTTTTGAAAAAAAAAGTTTTCTAAAAATGAATTACTTCAAAAAATTAGCTTGAAGAAACTTAGTTGGCAAGGTTTAAGTCATCCAAACTTCATGAAATATTATGGAGTCCTTCTGAGCATATAGCCATATACACAAAACTCCCACATAAGTTTTTGAATTTTTCAAGGACATTTAAGTTACACTATAAATGTTTCCAAAGTTTATTGAGGTTTTGAGTTAACCTTTTCAACTTGAATTTAAACATGATGCAAAATAGCATTCTTCATTACATATTTCGTAAGCCTGTGGGGCCACGGGCCTGGTAGGCTCCTGCCAATGCGTCCGGTCGGCTACCGTCATGGATGGTGGAGGTGGAGCCCTCCCGCGTGCCGACGGTGTTGTTGCCCTAGTCTCGGCTCCTCTTCTTCGTTGTGCAGGCCATACTTTGTGGTGCCGTGGTGAGACAGCGTGAGGAACTTCATGACCGTGTTGGCGCAGGGTGGTGGTCAGTTTGGTGGCGAGCTTCGGAGTGCCTGAGGTGAAGGTTGGGATCGGGAAAAATCCTTGTTGGCTTGGCCGACACCGACGAGGGTGCCGCCGGATCTTCCTGGAGGGCGTCGGGGCTACCCTACCTCTCTCCTCGCCGCGTACCGGGGTAAACCCTTGGCAGCAACGTCGTCATCGTCGCGTCCCTTCTTGGAGGTGTTGATTGGTACCAGCGCTTCGGAGTCTCGGAGCTTGGTGGGCGATCTTCGGTGGATGCAGCGGTCGCGAGGCTTCGCCCTTTTTGTCGATCTGCCGTTATCGACATTTGTTTCTTTTGTATTTTCTCTTTCATTTCTTTTGGGCGTGACCATGTTGCTTCCGCCCCAGCGCCTATCGTTGGTTGTCTCGGATGGTTTCTTTGTAATACAAAGCGGGGGAAAACCCTTTTTCGTTAACTTTGGGATGTTACATGGCCACGGATTGAATGGAGAGGGGATGTCAACGTAGAACCCAACCCCCTCCCCCCTGGCAGCAGCGTCGTCATCATGCCGTCCCTTCTTGGAGGTGTTGGTTGGTACCGACGCTTCGGAGTCTCGGAGCTTGGTGGGCGATCTCCGTTGGACGCAGCGGTCGCGAGGCTTCGCTGTTTTTGTCGATCCGCCGTTATCGGCATTTGTTTTTTTATATTTTTTCTTTCATTTCTTTTGGACGTGACTGTGCTGCTTCCGCCCCAGCGTCTATCATTGGTTGCCTCGGATGGTTGTTTTGTAATACAAAGCGGGAGAAAACTCTTTTTCGTTAACTTTGGGATGTTACATGGCCATGGATTGCATGGAGAGGGGATGTCAAACGCAGAACGCTCAAAGTGAGGACGTACTGTTGGGTCACAGGAAGCGGTTTTGATAGACTGACTAGGTCGAGCTACCTATATTTTTAGCTAAACCAGTTCAGTTACATACCTAACAATTAGCTTATTTTTTTCTTTTTTTTCTTATTAACACAGCTTAGCCTTTTTCTTTTATTTTCCTAACTTGCATTACTTGCTAAGGTATTAATATGCAAATACTGGTAAACTAACATGTGGTTGGATGGTTAGGAGGACAGTGATATCCCCACCAGAGTTTAAGTTCTAGATTTGACAAGTGCTCGCATTTTCCTAGATTTATTTTAGACCGTCCAGCAATATGCGTTTAGTGGGAGAAGACGTTCCCGTCAACTATGAAAATGTCTATGGCGACTTCGTCAATTTTAAGTAATGTGTGGGCTCAGTCTCTCAAAGATGCTAATAGGAGTCTTTGTCTGCAACCATTTGATGATTCGGAGATGGCAGCATAGGCTTCGTTCAATCAATATAGATGACGTCTAGCAATAGGATTAGTGATGCTTGAGTGTGCCATGTAAGCTTTGATGCCTTTCTTTTAACAATTAAAAAAAGCATACCGTCCACTTTGGTTTAGAGCATCTCCAACAGATGCATAAAAGTTTCACGCCCTAAAATAGTTGGAAAAATAATGGCTGCACCCACTTTCGGATGCTCAAAATAGTTTTAGCGCGCCATTATAGCACCTTTAGTCCGCCGGACCCAACATTAATTTAGCAGATGCTCAAAAACACGCGCCCAAAAGAACACGCAATGTAAATTGTGAAGCGCGAAATTCGGCGCCTCAAATTTACAGCATGCGATAACGTTTTTTAGCGCGTGGCCAATTCTTTTTTACGCGTGCACTGTTTTACACTTTCTGTTGGAGCTGTCCGGCGCCCAAAAATCCGAATTTTAGCGCGCGGCCCAGTTTTTGGACGGCTGTTGAAGATGCTCTTATAGGTCTGGGAAAATCTTTGGGGTCGGCATAGTCCGCAAGCTAGTGGAGCCAGAATTAAACTCAAGTTTAACATTGTCACATGATTTCCATAATTAAGATTCATAATTGTGATGCAATTTCACTAGTACATTCTTCTGAGTTTGATTTCTCCCATATGCAACGCGAGTTGCACATGCACAATCAAACATTTATTTTGGAGAACCCACTCCATGCATGTGTCACTTCAACTCCTTGGCTTTGCCATGCCTTTGGCAGAAAGACTTGACCCTCTCCATGCCATCCTCGAGAAGGCCTGGATCGACAGCAAACGTAATACGGAGCCAGTTCTTCATTCCTAGTCCACTCCCTGTAATGAGCATGTTTTAGTTTTCAATTGCAGAATACTACTGCTAATTCATGTAAATTTGTAACTGAATCAGCAGGCATTCCCTCCCCCGTGAGCTGTAGCAAGACTATTTTTTAGAATATGGAAGATAGCTTTGTTTCTAACATTTATTTTTAAGAAACAGTCATAAGATATTTAAACTATGCGATTCAAATAAGAACTAAAGATTCAAAGTTTCATAACATGTTGGAAAAGTTATGGTTAATCAATTTTTGAGCCGATTTTGCCAAGCCATTTAGGAGTTTGGACTATTTTTCAAAGTTTAGAAAAAAATGTAGTGGAATAAAAAAAAGTGTAAAAATTGAAGACATTATAGTAAATATAATTATTTTTCTTAGTATTTGGAAATTTTGGAGCTCATTTTGTCCAGCCATTTAGGTGTTTTTTTTAGTTTTGCCAAGTTTCATGTGAAAATTCAAAGTTATTAGAAGAAAAGCAGGTAAATAGATTGGTAAATAAGGAGGCTCAGTTCGAGCAAAAGCCGAGCCACTGTCGATTTTGTGTTATGTTATGAATTGTCGCCGTTACTTTTTTTTTGCTAGTCATTACCCCTTAGATTCTGAATTACTCCTCATATATTTGTTTACAGAACCGCTAGTGATGTGCTTTGGATTTAATTTGCTCAGCATAGCTACACGAAACGTGGAAAACATTGACCATATATATATCAGCCCTATGTTGATAATTTAAGCACAAAAATATAAGAGAGAAAAGGCAAAGTAAACTTATTAGATTGCAACAGCTGCAAAAGGCAAGAGAGATCAAGAGTCGTTGGACGTTCACTTAATTTCTCTGTGATCGATCGATGCATAACTTAATCTACTACTAGTACAATTATAGTCGGATTCGTACGGCGACAGAGCAACGAATGCTGGTGGAGGCAAAAACAACTAGATATGTATTTCTGCTTCTGATTTGGTTTTTAGTAGGTTGAATGGATCGATATGCATTGGTTTAGCAGGCCAAGTGACCAACAGCTTAAACCAGGCAATAATACAAGCTATAGTTAGCAGTCCAAAATAAGCCGAATCCATGATTGATTGATTGATGGATAGTGTACTAGGGTACCTGGGCAAATGACGACGGACTCCTCGCGGGCGAGCTTGGTGCAGAAGTCCACGTCGTCGGCGATGCCGTCCAAGCAGGAGAGGTCCAGCTTCACCATGACGAACATGGACCCCTCCGGCTTGTGCGGGCAGGTGATGCACCCGATGCCCTCCACCTTCCGGTAGCATATCTCCGCCGCCGACCTCATCACCTCCATGGCCTTCTCGAAGAAGGCCTTCTCCGTGTTGGCGAGGATCTGCGGCAGAGCTCCCTGCACGAACGTCACGGCGTCCACCGAGATGGCGCAGTAGCTCATGATCGACTGTAGGACCTGAAGAAAATTACCAGGAGGGTGTCTGTCAGCCCCCGTGAGCGCATTTTGGAAGTTGGTTGGGGTAAAGAAGGAAGGTACTGTAGTGCGTACGTTCTTGTCCCTGAGGACCCCCTTGGGATCCGTGGCTGCGATCCAGCCAAGTCGCCAGCCCGGCACCATCCACCGCTTGGAGATGCCGCCGATGGTCACCACCGGAGCTGTCTCCCCGAACACGCCCATCGGCACGAACGGCTTGCTCCCGAACGCGCAGTGGTCGTACACCTCGTCGCTGATCACCATGATCCCGAGCTTCCTCGCCGTCTCCGCAATCTGTGAAATGTCTCCGTACTAATTAATCAGAGGAGGAAGAAGAAGTGGCTAGTGGCTAGTGGCGCTACTTGTCTTAAATTTTAATGCATAGACGTCTGCGTAGATGCTGGATAGTACCTTGGCCAAGTGGTCGTACGAGTAGACGCACCCGCAGGGGTTGTTGGGGTTGACGATGACCATGGCCACGGTGTTCTCGTCGGCGAGGGCCTCCACGCCGTCGAGGTCCACCTCCCACTCCTTCTCCGGCAGGAGGTCGAAGCGCCGGAACTCGAGGCCGCACAGCGCGGCGCGCGACTCGTACATCGGGTACCCCGGCCGCGGCAGCAGCACGTTGGCGCCCGGAGAGGCCAGCACGGCCATCATGATCTCGATGGCGTGGTTGCAGCCGGCCGTGACGACCACGTCCCCCGTCGACAGCTCGTAGGGGAGCTCCCGGGACAGGTACGCCGCGACGGCGCTGCGGCAGCACATATCCATGTGTTTACCAGAACTGACTAGCTGAAGAAGCAGAGAAGAGATTAAGGCTGCGGCGGCAGTACGTACCTGCGCGCCTCCAGCACGCCGCCGGCGGAGGAGTATCTGTTGTGCTTGCCTGACAGGGCGGCGGCGGCGACGGCCTCCTCGGCGGCGGCCGCGGTGCGGAAGCACGCGAACGCGGAGGGGTCGCCGTGGCCGAGCGGCGCGACGGGCCGCGGGTCGTTCCTGTCGACGCAGTCAAAGACGCGGGTGACGAGGGCGCGGAGGCTCTGCCGGCCACTCGCCTGGACCGCCGGGTTCCCCGCCCCGAAGCGCCATTTCGCGTCGCCGCCGTTCTCCATGGGCGGCTGGTGACGAGGACGAGGAGCGAGCGAGCGACGTGTCGTGTGCGCGTTCGGCTAAGGAACGCGATCGAGGTCGTCGTCGGTTCCCTTCTTTCCCACGATGGGTTGGGTCGACTGTCTGAATGGCATCGGCGACAGCCTTTGTTTGTATCCAACTTGGCACGAGGCAGGGGCCGTCCGCACGTCAAGCCATCAACCATCAATCCCGTTGTCGATGCTCGGAGCTCTCGTCCGACAAGTTGATTCACCGTATTTGTTTGATCGAGTCGTACGGCAAATTTGACAATTTTAACCTTGGGACAAAATCAATTCACAAAATGAACTGCCCGTGAAATTATTTCACGGCACTGACTCTTTTGTGTAGCGCCCGCCACGCAGGAGCCACACACTACAGTGCAACGCCCAGCTCTGGGGCGTTGCACACCAATCCACCGTGGCAGCCCTTGGGCCCGCACCCAACAGTGCAGCGCCTCCAAGCTAGACGCCACACATGTAATGTGCAGCGCCTAGCGTTCGGGCGCTGCACTGTGACTTATCAAGCGGCTGGGCCCCACTCCCCCCACCTCACACACCCCAACCCGAGCTTTGCCTCCTCTCCCACTCTCTTCCCTTCTCAAATCCTCTCCCAAATCTTGCAAATTTGAAGAATTTGTCCGTGGATTTCGAAGTCAAACCCTCCCTCAAGGTAATCTTCTTCGATCCCCTTGTTTTGATCCAAGTAATGCTAGTTTGGGGAAACCCTAGTTTTGTTTGGATATAGAGATTTGCATGGAGATGTGAGATCTTTGTTTGCCAATTTCCTATGATTAGGCTTTGTTAGTATGTTAGGGTTATTCTTATGTTGGTGCTAGGGTTATGGTTAGGGTTAGGGTTATTGTTAGGGTTATGGTTATGGTTAGGGTTAGGGTTGTTATTTGATATATATTTTAGGGTTTGTATTCCGTGTTAATCCTTAAATTAGTACTCATGGAAGCAATGTTATGTTGTGTTGTTTGAATGCTTATAGGGATGGGAAGAACATGTGTGTTTGTTCATCATGGGGACAGAGACGCCTTCTTGAAAAGCAATATTGAACCGGACCCTGATGAGCTTGATATGGTGTTTGATAGTAGTCCTAGCTATGCAGAGCTCTTGCAACAAGTGAGGAAAGATTTGAATCGGATGGACCCTAGTGATATCGTTGAGTTGGAGGGAAGGCATAATGTAGGTTTTGGAATGCACATCCGTTGGAAGACAATGCGTGTCAACTCGGAGCAACGTTGGGTTGCATACAAGGAAGCGGTGGCCGATTCACTTGACAAGGCTCTTGAGTTATTTGCAACGAAGAAGGTTGATTCAAATTTGCATTTGGACTTGAACCGGAAACCCTCCCCTTTGGTTGCTAGTAGCCCCCCACCCTTGAAGCGAGATGAAATTGTTGGACCTCTTTTGACCCAAGAAGTGAGGCCAACATTGAGCCCGTTTACAAACAACCAAGATGAAGCTTTGCAAGAGGACAATGATGAGTATGCAGACGATGACAATGAAGTTGATCTCCATGACAACAATGTGGGTGATCTTGACAAATATCATTTGCAAGAGACAATGGACCATTCCATCCCTTTTTCCCGTGCATATGCATCGGATTCGGATGACGAAGGTCCTGATGAACAAGTTGATGAGGAGGGGTTCACGGTGAAGGAGGCCGAAGCTTTCGAGAAGGTATTCGGTCGGGATCACTGATGAAGCTATGTACCTAGGGTAGGGTCACGGACCTGTCCTAACTGCCCTACCCAAGGACACCTCTAGAATAAATCACCTTTCAATCGACTTGGAGGTGTTCCACTCGACAGACTCAAAGACATTCGACCAAGAAGCAATTACTCGACCAAGATCCAACCACTCGACGGCCAGGAGACCTAAAGTCACTCCGCACGCTAACGGTCGGTCATTAAGTAGCTTTTATGGTCATCATAGCACTTTATTACTAGCGTTATCAGTAACGCCCTACCTTAATGTACATTGAACCCTTCGTAACGTGGGCTGGCCGGGGTCCTGGCGCACTCTATATAAGCCACCCCCCTCCTCCGAGACAAGGGTTCGCACCTCTGTAACTCATACACACATAATCCAGTCGACCGCCTCCGGGCTCCGAGATGTAGGGCTTTTACTTCTTCCGAGAAGGGCCTGAACTCGTAAACCTTGCGTCCTTACAACCTCTCCATAGCTAAGACCTCGCCTCTCCATACTTACCCCCCTACATTACTGTCAGACTTAGAACCACGACAGTTGGCGCCCACCTTGGGGCAGGTGTTTTAGCGTTTTGTTGGAGGAGTTGCGATCTTTTCCGACCCGAATCATCATGGTTTTCGACGGAGTTTTGGTGGAGGGCCGCGAGATCCGTCTCGGCGCGCTCACGTTCATCACCGACGACTCCGCCTGGCTTCAGGAGGCTCTGCTCGACGTGGACGCGCTCCCTGTCCGCGGGGCAACGCACTTTAGCGCGTGCGTCCGCGGCGTTCTCCTGCGGCAACCGTTGACCCCCTACCGGTCGGCTCCTGTGTTGTCCTCCCTCCCCGCTTCCCGCCGGTGCAAGCGCTCCGGTCGGTCGAGGATTCGGCGGTGGGTGAGACAAGCGGTGGCCCGTCGGTCGGACACCCCTCAAGTCGCGGTGATCGAGCCCGACGAATCCCTGTTCGACCTGTCGACTGGCTCCGAAGAGACTGCATCTGAGTGCGACAGCAGCGATCCGGCGGCGGAGGTTCTGATGGTCGATGGACCGCCCAGTCCCCCCGGTTTTACCCGCACCGACGGAGGCGCAGGAGGAGGCGACCCGTCGTGTCCCCATGAGGAGTATCTTCCCGAGCCTCTCACATCGCTGCAGAGAGAAGAACTTCGCCGCCGGAAAATGGATGCGCTGCACACTCCTATCGTTGGAGAAACCCCCGAGGCTCGCGCTTTGGAGGACGCGCGCCTGGCAAACTTGGCCGAGCGCACTCGACTGGAGAACCTCCAGCGAGCACTCGACGAGCGTGCGCGACAACGGGTTCCCGAATCCAGTCGACGTCAGCTCTTCCCGCCCCCACAGGTATATCGAACTCTGATTCAGAATTTAGCAGCTGTGGCCCGTATAGCGGAGTCGATTCAGCCTTCCCAGTCGGAGGCTGGCAGAGGCTTGCTGCAGATCAGAGCGTTACTCCGGGCAGCAGGAGATCAGAATTCCGCTGTTTCTCAGTCGCGGAACAGAATTCACAACAGATCCGTTGCCGCGGACACAGTCCAGTCGGCTCACAGCCCGAGATCGCCCCCGAGGCGTGAGGGACGTGGAGACCGGTGTGACCAGTATGGGAACCATGAGCAGTATGATCACCGAGTCGATCGTGACGGTCGACGTCGAGTGCCCACGCCTCCCCCGAGGAGCGGGTCGTATGTGCCTCGCCAGCAGGATGACAGGCGCCCTCATAGTGGTGGGCGAAGGATTCCGGTCGACCCCAGAGGGCCAGGCTTTGACGCGAGATCCATCCTCGTCCAGGGTCTGGTCGACAGGAACAGGGCTCACCGAGAAGGCTATGACAGAGATGCGCCTGCCAGCAGCAGAGTACATGTTTCGGGGCCAGAGTGCTTTAGTAGAGCCATCAGGGCTGCCGTGATTCCTCCCAATTTCAGGTTGGCGACTGGAGTCAGTAAGTTCACTGGCGAGTCCAAGCCCGATACTTGGCTTGAGGACTACCGAGTGGCCGTCCAGATTGGCGGCAGCAATGATGAAGTGGCCATGAAGCACCTGCCTCTCATGTTGGAGGGCTCGGCCAGAGCGTGGCTAAACCAGTTAGCGCCTAGCAGCATTTACACTTGGGAAGATCTCTCCCGAGTGTTCGTCATCACATTTGAGGGCACATGCAAGCGACCAGCAGGACTGACGGAATTGCGGTCTTGTGTGCAAAAGCCGAATGAAACTTTGAGAGATTACATCCAGAGATGGATCACGTTACATCACTCGATGGAGAATGTGCCTGACCACCAAGCAGTTTGTGCCTTCAAGGAAGGCGTCAAGTACAGAGAGCTGAATTTGAAATTCGATCGACCGGAGATATGTCCCTGAATCGGATGATGGAGATTGCCACCAAGTACGCTAATGGTGAAGATGAGGATCGACTCAGGAGTGGCAAGCTCAAGTCAGTCGCCCAGGAAACCGGAGGCAATTCCAATCGGAAAAAGAAGCGGAAAGCCGAGCCAGCGGCTCCCGGGGAAGCCTTAGCTTTGGCCCAAGGAAAGTCTAAAGGGAAACCTAAAGGGCCTTGGAATCCCAAAAAGGTTAAAGACCAGGAGGGGAATGATGTGTTGGACTTACCATGTCTCGTCCACACAAAGAAAGATGAAGAGGGTAATTTCATTTACCCGAAACATACCACTCGACAGTGTCGACTCTTGATCCAACAGTTCCAGGGCAAGCAGCCCAAGGGTAAGGAAAAGGAGTCAGACAAGGTCGAGGACAAAGAGGACAGTGATGATGGATACCCTCGAGTCAATTCCACCCTGATGATTTTTGCTGATGTTGAGAGCAAAAGTCGACTGAAAGTTATTAACCGAGAGGTGAATATGGTCGCTCCGGCGACACCTAGTTACCTGAAATGGTCTCAGACTGCCATAACATTTGACCAGTCCGACCACCCAATACACATCGCCATCCCTGGGAGGCAAGCTTTGGTGGTAGACCCAGTTGTTGAAGGCATTCGACTGACCAAAGTCCTTATGGATGGCGGTAGTGGTTTGAACATATTATACGCTGAGATGTTGAAAGGGATGGGCATTCCGATGTCCAGACTCAGTGCTAGCAACATGAGTTTCCATGGAGTCATTCCTGGGAAGAAGGCTGAATCACTCGGCCAGATTGCTCTTGATGTGGTTTTCGGTGATTCCAAGAATTACCGCAAAGAAAAGTTGACGTTTGAAGTTGTGGACTTCCAGAGTGCCTATCACGCTATTCTGGGCAGACCGGCTTATGCACGCTTCATGGCCCGACCATGTTACGTGTATCTCAAATTGAAGATGCCTGGCCCCAAAGGTGTGATCACCATTACGGGCAATCGGAAGAAAGAGGAAGAATGTTTCCAGAAAGGTTCGAGGATCGCCGACGCGCAGATGGCAGTGGTGGAGTTGCAGGAATACCAGAAGACTGCAGACCTGAGTGATCTGTTGCAAGCTAAGAAGCCCGCTACAGAGTCAGCTTTCCAGTCGACTGGCGATACGAAGACAGCTTACATCCACCCGACCGACCCTAGCGCTGCTTCGACTCATATCTCGACAACACTCGACTCCAAATAGGAAGAAGCGCTCATCCAGTTCCTCCGTGAGAACTGGGACATTTTCGCATGGAAGCCTTCTAACATGCCAGGTGTTCCCAGGGAGCTGGCTGAGCATCGCCTAAGAGTCAACTCAAAAGTAAAACCTGTCAAGGAACATCTCCGACGGTCCGTCGTCCAAAAGAGAAAGGCTATTGGCGAGGAAGTGGCTCGGCTCTTAGCAGCGGAGTTCATCCGAGAAATATACCACTCCAAGTGGCTCGCCAACGTTGTCATGGTCCCCAAGAAGGACAAGTCACTTCGCATGTGCATTGATTTTAAACATATCAATCGGGCCTGCCCGAAAGATCATTTTCCTCTCCCCCGCATCGACCAGATAGTCGACTCGACCGCGGGATGTGAGCGACTGTCTTTCTTGGACGCCTATTCCGGGTACCATCAGATCCGTCTGTATGGACCTGACGAGATCAAGACAGCTTTTATCACTCCATTTGGGTGCTTCTGTTATGTTACCATGCCATTCGGCCTCAAGAATGCCGGATCTACATTCATGAGGATGATTCAGAAGTGTTTACTCACTCAAATCAGTCGAAACGTAGAAGCATACATGGATGATATCGTGGTCAAGTCACGGAAGGGTTATGACCTGCTGACTGACCTTGCCGAAACCTTTGCCAACCTCAGGAGGTATGATATCAAGCTTAATCCATCAAAGTGCACATTCGGAGTCCCTGGCGGAAAGTTACTCGGTTTTCTCATTTCCAAACAGGGAATCGACGCCAATCCAGAAAAAGTTGGCACTATACTCTGAATGAAAAGCCCTGTGCGAGTGCACGACGTCCAGAAGCTTACTGGTTGCTTGGCCGCCCTAAGTTGATTCATATCTCGTCTCGGTGAAAAGGCATTGCCTCTTTACCGATTGATGAAGAAGTCCGACAAGTTCGAGTGGACTCCTGAAGCTGATGCAGCATTTGCAGAGCTCAAAGCTCTGCTCTCCACCCAGCCGGTGCTTGCTGCCCCAATCAGCAAGGAGCCTTTGCTGCTTTACATTGCAGCCACAGGACAAGTCGTCAGTACGGTACTTACGGTCGAGCGGGAAGAGGAAGGGAAAACCTTCAAAGTTCAGCGCCCAGTATATTATATTTCTGAAGTCTTGACCCCGTCAAAGCAAAGATATCCTCACTATCAGAAGCTTGTATATGGGATTTATATGACCACCAAGAAAGTTGCTCACTACTTCTCTGATCATTCCATTACAGTCGTCAGCGATGCTCCATTGTCAGAGATCCTGCATAACAGGGATGCAACCGGTCGAGTGGCAAAATGGGCGATCGAACTACTTCCCCTAGATATCAAGTTTGAGGCAAAGAAAGCTATCAAGTCCCAGGCAATCGCGGATTTCGTCGCCGAGTGGATTGAACAACAATTGCCGACTCAGGTTCACTCCGAGCATTGGGCCATGTTCTTTGACGGTTCCAAGATGCTAAATGGTTCCGGCGCCGGAGTGGTGTTGATCTCCCCCAGAGGAGATAAACTCAGATATGTTCTTCAAATCCACTTTGATTCCTCTAACAACGAGGCAGAATACGAAGCACTTTTATATGGGTTGCGCATGGCCATTTCACTCGGCATCCGTCGCCTCATGGTCTATGGTGACTCAGATTTGGTGGTCAATCAAGTGATGAAGGAATGGGACGTCAGAAGTCCAGCCATGACTGGTTATTGCAATGCAGTGAGAAAGCTGGAGAAGAAATTCGAGGGGTTAGAGCTTCACCACATACCCCGACTGAAAAATCAAGCAGCTGATGATCTGGCAAAAATAGGTTCCAAAAGAGAAGCCATTCCCAGCAATGTGTTTCTGGAACATATCCACACACCATCAGTCCAGGAGGATCCCTTCGCTGAAGAGGCCCCACAGCCAAAAAGTGCCACGGATCAGAGTGAAGTTGAAGTTCCAGCTGTGGTTGACCTGGTCATGGAAGTCTTGGTTATCACTCCCGTCTGGACAGAACCGTACATCGCGTACATCCTAAGGAAAGAACTCCCAGAAGATGAAGAAGAGGCTCGACAGATCGTCCGTCGATCCAAGGCCTTTACAGTCATAAAGGGACAGTTATATAGAGAAAGCGCGACTGGGGTCGGCCAGAAGTGTGTTACACCAGAAGAAGGTCGATCCTTAACGACATCCACTCGGGGACCTGTGGTCATCATGCATCCTCTCGGACCATTGTGGCTAAAGCATACCGAGCGGGGTTCTACTGGCCAAGAGCCAATGAGATGGCGAAAGAGATAGTCGACAAATGTGAAGGATGTCAGTATTACTCCAATATGCCGCACAAGCCCGCGTCAGCCCTGAAAACCATTCCACTCATCTGGCCCTTTGTTGTTTGGGGGCTGGACATGGTTGGACCACTGAGAACAGGCAGGAGCGGCTTCACTCATGTGCTGGTAGCAGTCGACAAGTTCACCAAATGGATTGAAGCCAAGCCTATCAAGAATCTTGATGCTTGCACCACTATCAGTTTCATCAGAGAGTTGATATTCAGATATGGAGTTCCACACGGCATCATCACCGACAACGGGTCAAACTTCCATTCTGACAAATTCAGGGCCTTCTGCGCCTCTCAGGGCACTCGGGTCGACTATGCTTTAGTCGCTCACCCCCAGTCGAATGGGCAAGCAGAAAGGGCAAACGGCCTAATTCTCAAAGGACTGAAACCCCGATTGATGCGCGATCTCAAGCACGCAGTAGGTGCATGGGTCGACGAGCTTCCATCAGTCCTTTGGGGATTGAGGACAACCCCAAATCGATCGACCGGAAGAACCCCATTCTTTCTAGTCTACGGAGCCGAGGCAGTCTTACCGAGTGACCTGCTTCACAACGCTCCTAGAGTCGAGCTCTACTCAGAAGATGAGGCAGAACAAGCCCGGCAGGACGCAGTCGACCTCCTAGAAGAAGAAAGAGAAATGGCCTTGATTCGATCGACCATCTATCAGCAAGACTTGCGTCGATTCCATGCCAGAAACGTGAAGAGCCGAGCCTTCCAAGAAGGAGACTTAGTCCTCCGAGTGGATCAGCAGAAACCACACAAGCTCGCTCCTACTTGGGAAGGCCCCTTCATAGTCACCAGAGTCCTCCACAATGGAGCATACCACCTCTACAATGTCGATCGCCAGATTGATGAGCCATGAGCCTGGAATGCGGAGCTACTCCGCCCCTTTTATACTTGAATTCTCACTCGGATGAGATGTAATAAGAAAAACTCCTGTAGTTTATTTGTCAAAGACAAGAGCGTTATAATTTTCCCAATGATTATTATTGTTTTTGTTTGCGTAAGAAATCCCCCAGTGGGTGGCTTAGCTGCGAATCCGCTTCGCCTAAGTTTGTAAAAACAGTTTCCTACCGAGTGGCGAGCCAGCCTCCCACTCGGAGGCTTAGCTGCGAATCCGTTTCACCTAAGTTTGAAAAAATCCTACCGAGTGGAGAGCAATCCTCCCACTCGGGGGCTTAGCTGCAGTCCAGTACTC